>NW_026109153.1:0-83174 GCF_024516045.1 Bombus affinis
CCCCAACCTAACCCCAACCTAACCCCAACCTAACCCCAACCTAACCCCAACCTAACCCCAACCTAACCCCAACCTAACCCCAAACCTAACCCCAACCTAACCCCAACCTAACCCCAACCTAACCCCAACCTAACCCCAACCTAACCCCAACCTAACCCCAACCTAACCCCAACCTAACCCCAACCTAACCCCAACCTAACCCCAACCTAACCCCAACCTAACCCCAACCTAACCCCAACCTAACCCCAACCTAACCCCAACCTAACCCCAACCTAACCCCAACCTAACCCCAACCTAACCCCAACCTAACCCCAACCTAACCCCAACCTAACCCCAACCTAACCCCAACCTAACCCCAACCTAACCCCCCCAACCTAACCCCAACCTAACCCCAACCTAACCCCAACCTAACCCCAATACTATATAACGTTATACGTAATATGGTAATTCTATATAACGTTATACGTTATTACGTAATAGTATATATCGTTTTACGTTACATGGTAATGCTATATAACGTTATACGTTATAACGTAACACTATATAACGTTATACGTTATATGGTAATGCTATATAACGTTATACGTTATAACGTAACACTATATAACGTTATACGTTATATGGTAATACTATATATCGTTGTACGTTATAACGTAACAATATATAACCTTATACGTTATATGGTAATACTATATATCGTTGTACGTTATAACGTAACAATATATAACCTTATACGTTATATGGTAATGCTATATAACGATATACGTTATTACGTAATAGTATATATCGTTATACGTTATTACGTAATAGTATATAATGTTATACTTTATATGGTAATACTATATAACGTTATACGGTATAACGTATAACTATATAACGTTATACGTTATGACGTATCACTATATAACGTTATACGTTATATGGTCATACTATATAACGATATACGTTATTACGTAATAGTATATATCGTCGTACGTTATAGCGTAACACTACATAACGTTATACGTTATATGGTAATACTATATATCGTTATACGTTATAACGTAACAATATATAACGTTATACGTTATATGGTAATGCTATATAACGATATACGTTATTACCTAATAGTATATATCGTTATACGTTATTACGTAATAGTATATAATGTTATACTTTATATGGTAATACTATATAACGTTATACGTTATAACGTATCACTATATAACGTTATGCGTTATATGGTAATACTATATAACAATATACGTTATTACGTAGTAGTATATATCCTTTTACGTTATATGGTAATGCTATATAACGTTATACGTTATTACGTAATAGTATATATCGTTTTACGATATATGGTAATGCTATATAACGTTATACGTTATACCGTAACAATATATAACGTTATACGTTATATGGTAATACTATATAACAATATACGTTATTACGTAGTAGTATATATCCTTTTACGTTATATGGTAATGCTATATAACGTTATACGTTATTACGTAATAGTATATATCGTTTTACGATATATGGTAATGCTATATAACGTTATACGTTATACCGTAACAATATATAACGTTATACGTTATATGGTAATACTATATATCGTTATACGTTATAACGTAACAATATATAACGTTATACGTTATATGGTAATAATATTTAACGATATACGATATTACGTAAGAGTATATGTCGTTATACGTTATTACGTAATAGTGTATAATGTTATACTTTATATGGTAATACTATATAACGTTATACGTTATAACGTATCACTATATAACGTTATACGTTATATGGTAATACTATATAACAATATACGTTATTACGGAATAGTACATATCGTTTTACGTTATATGGTAATACTATATATCGTTATACGTTATAACGTAACAATATATAACGTTATACGTTATATGGAAATACTATATAACGATATACGTTTATTACGTAATAGCATATATCGTTATACGTTATAACGTAACACTATATAACGTTATACGTTATATGGTAATGCTATATATCGTTATACGTTATATGGTAATGCTATATAACGATATACGTTATTAAGTAATATTATATATCGCTATACGTTATAACGTAACACTATATAACGTTATACGTTATATGGTAATACTATATATCGTTATACGTTATAACGTAACAATATATAACGTTATACGTTATATGGTAATGCTATATAACGATATACGTTATTACGTAATAGTATATATCGTTATACCTTATTACGTAATAGTATATAATGTTATACTTTATATGGTAATACTATATAACGTTATACGTTATAAGGTATCACTATATAACGTTATACGTTATATGGTAATACTATATAACAATATACGTTATTACGTAATAGTATATATCCTTTTACGTTATATGGTAATTCTATATAACGATATACGTTATAAAGTAACAGTATATAACGTTATACGTTATATGGTAATACTATATATCGTTATACGTTATATGGTAATACTATATATCGTTATTCGTTATAACGTAACACTATATAACGTTAAACGTTATTACGTAATAGTATATATCGTTATACCTTATTACGTAATAGTATATAATGTTATACTTTATATGGTAATACTATATAACGTTATACGTTATAAGGTATCACTATATAACGTTATACGTTATATGGTAATACTATATAACAATATACGTTATTACGTAATAGTATATATCCTTTTACGTTATATGGTAATTCTATATAACGATATACGTTATAAAGTAACAGTATATAACGTTATACGTTATATGGTAATACTATATATCGTTATACGTTATATGGTAATACTATATATCGTTATTCGTTATAACGTAACACTATATAACGTTATACGTTATATGGTAATACTATATAACGATATACGATATTACGTAATAGTATATGTCGTTATACGTTATATGGAAATGCTATATAACGTTATACGTTATAACGTAACACTATATAACGTTATACGTTATATGGTAATACTATATAATGTTATACGTTATTACTAAATAGTATATATCGTTATACGTCATTACGTAATAGTATATATCGTTTTACGTTATATGGTAATGCTATATAACGTTATACGTTATAACGTAACAATATATAACGCTATACGTTATATGGTAGTACTATATAACGATATACGTTATTACGTAATAGTATATATCGTTATACGTTATTACGTAATAGTATATAATGTTATACTTTATATGGTAATACTATATAACGTTATACGGTATAACGTATAACTATATAACGTTATACGTTATAACGTATCACTATATAACGTTATACGTTATATGGTCCTACTATATAACGATATACGTTATTACGTAATAGTATATATCGTTATACGTTATAGCGTAACACTACATAACGTTATACGTTATATGGTAATACTATATATCGTTATACGTTATAACGTAACAATATATAGCGTTATACGTTATATGGTAATGCTATATAACGATATACGTTATTACCTAATAGTATATATCGTTATACGTTATTACGTAATAGTATATAATGTTATACTTTATATGGTAATACTATATAACGTTATACGTTATAACGTATCACTATATAACGTTATACGTTATAACGTATCACTATATAACGTTATACGTTATATGGTAATACTATATAACAATATACGTTATTACGTAGTAGTATATATCCTTTTACGTTATATGGTAATGCTATATAACGTTATACATTATTACGTAATAGTATATATCGTTTTACGTTATATGGTAATGCTATATAACGTTATACGTTATAACGTAACACTATATAACGTTATACGTTATATGGTAATTCTATATAACGTTATACGTTATTACGTAATAGTATATATCGTTTTACGTTATATGGTAATGCTATATAACGTTATACGTTATAACGTAACACTATATAACGTTATACGTTATATGGTAATGCTATATATCGTCATACGTTATAACGTAACAATATATAACGTTATACGTTATATGGTAATACTATATATCGTTATACGTTATACCGTAACAATATATAACATTATAAGTTATATGGTAATACTATATAATGTTATACGTTATTACTAAATAGTATATTTCGATATACGAAATTACGTAATAGTATATATCGTTATACGTTGTATGGTAATACTATATAACAATATACGTTATTACGTAGTAGTATATATCCTTTTACGTTATATGGTAATGCTATATAACGTTATAAGTTATTACGTAATAGTATATATCTTTTTACGTTATATGGTAATGCTATATAACGTTATACGTTATAACGTAACACTATATAACGTTATACGTTATATGGTAATTCTATATAACGTTATACGTTATTACGTAATAGTATATAATGTTATACTTTATATGGTAATACTATATAACGTTATACGTTATAACGTATCACTATATAACGTTATACGTTATATGGTAATACTATATAACAATATACGTTATTACGTCATAGTATATATCGTTTTACGTTATATGGTAATATTATATATCGTTATACGTTATAACGTAATAATATATAACGTTATACGTTATATGGAAATACTATACAACGGTATACGTTATTACGTAATAGTATATATCGTTTTACGTTATATGGTAATGCTATATAACGTTATACGATATAACGTAACACTATATAACGTTATACGTTATATGGTAATGCTATATATCGTCATACGTTATAACGTAACAATATATAACGTTATACGTTATATGGTAATACTATATATCGTTTAACGTTATACCGTAACAATATATAACATTATACGTTATATGGTAATACTATATAATGTTATACGTTATTACTAAATAGTATATATCGTTATACGTTATTACGTAATAGTATATATCGTTTTACGTTATATGGTAACGCTATATAACGTTATACGTTATAACGTAACACTATATAACGTTATACGTTATATGGTAATTCTATATAACGTTATAAGTTATTACGTAATAGTATATATCGTTTTACGATATATGGTAATGCTATATAACGTTATACGTTATAACGTAACACTATATAACGTTATACGTTATATGGTAATGCTATATATCGTCATACGTTATAACGTAACAATATATAACGTTATACGTTATATGGTAATACTATATATCGTTATACGTTATACCGTAACAATATATAACATTATACGTTATATGGTAATACTATATAATGTTATACGTTATTACTAAATAGTATATATCGTTATACGTTATTACGTAATAGTATATATCGTTATACGTTGTATGGTAATACTATATAACAATATACGTTATTACGTAATAGTATATATCGTTTTACGATATATGGTAATGCTATATAAGTTATACGTTATACCGTAACAATATATAACGTTATACGTTATATGGTAATACTATATATCGTTATACGTTATAACGTAACAATATATAACGTTATACGTTATATGGTAATAATATTTAACGATATACGTTATTACGTAGTAGTATATATCCTTTTACGTTATATGGTAATACTATATAACGTTATACGTTATTACGTAATAGTATATATCGTTTTACGTTATATGGTAATGCTATATAACGTTATACGTTATAACGTAACACTATATAACGTTATACGTTATATGGTAATTCTATATAACGTTATACGTTATTACGTAATAGTATATATCGTTTTACGTTATATGGTAATGCTATATAACGTTATACGTTATAACGTAACACTATATAACGTTATACGTTATATGGTAATGCTATATATCGTCATACGTTATAACGTAACAATATATAACGTTATACGTTATATGGTAATACTATATATCGTTATACGTTATACCGTAACAATATATAACATTATACGTTATATGGTAATACTATATAATGTTATACGTTATTACTAAATAGTATATTTCGATATACGAAATTACGTAATAGTATATATCGTTATACGTTGTATGGTAATACTATATAACAATATACGTTATTACGTAGTAGTATATATCCTTTTACGTTATATGGTAATGCTATATAACGTTATACGTTATTACGTAATAGTATATATCGTTTTACGTTATATGGTAATGCTATATAACGTTATACGTTATATGGTAATTCTATATAACGTTATACGTTATTGCGTAATAGTATATAATGTTATACTTTATATGGTAATACTATATAACGTTATACGTTATAACGTATCACTATATAACGTTATACGTTATATGGTAATACTATATAACAATATACGTTATTACGTCATAGTATATATCGTTTTACGTTATATGGTAATATTATATATCGTTATACGTTATAACGTAACAATATATAACGTTATACGTTATATGGTAGTACTATTTAACGATATACGATATTACGTACTAGTATATGTCGTTATACGTTATTACGTAATAGTATATAATGTTATACTTTATATGGTAATACTATATAACGTTATACGTTATAACGTATCACTATACAACGTTATACGTTATGTGGTAATACTATATAACAATATACGTTTTTACGTAATAGTATATATCGTTTTACGTTATATGGTAATACCATATATCGTTATACGTTATAACGTAACAATATATAACGTTATACGTTATATGGAAATACTATATAACGATATACGTTATTACGTAATAGTATATATCGTTATACGTTATAACGTAAGACTATATAACGTTATACGTTATATGGTAATACTATATAACGATATACGTTATTACGTAATAGTATATATCGTTATACGTTATTACGTAATAGTATATAATGTTATACTTTATATGGTAATACTATATAACGTTATACGTTATACCGTAACAATATATAACGTTATACGTTATAACGTAACAATATATAACGTTATACGTTATATGGTAATACTATATAACAATATACGTTATTACGTAATTAGTATATATCGTTTTACGTTATATGGTAATATTATATATCGTTATAAGTTATAACGTAACAATATATAACGTTATACGTTATATGGAAATACTATACAACGGTATACGCTATTACGTAATAGTTTATATCGTTATACGTTATAACGTAACACTATATAACGGTATACGTTATATGGTAATACTATATATCGTTATACGTTATAGCGTAACAATATATAACGTTATACGTTATATGGAAATACTATATAACGATATACGTTATTACGTAATAGCATATATCGTTATACGTTATAACGTAACACTATATAACGTTATACGTTATATGGTAATACTATATATCGTTATACGTTATAACATAACAATATATAACGTTATACGTTATATGGTAATGCTATATAACGATTTACGTTATTACGTAATAGTATATATCGTTGTACGTTATTACGTAATAGTATATAATGTTATACTTTATATGGTAATACTATATAACGTTATACGTTATGAGGTATCACTATATAACGTTATACGTTACATGGTAATACTATATAACAATATACGTTATTACGTAATAGTATATATCCTTTTACGTTATATGGTAATTCTATATAACGATATACGTTATAACGTAACACTATATAACGTTATACGTTATATGGTAATACTATATATCGTTATACGTTATATGGTAATACTATATATCGTTATTCGTTATAACGTAACACTATATAACGTTATACGTTATATGGTAATACTATATAACGATATACGATATTACGTAATAGTATATGTCGTTATACGTTATATGGTAATGCTATATAACGTTATACGTTATAACGTAACACTATATAACGTTATACGTTATATGGTAATACTATATAATGTTATACGTTATTACTAAATAGTATATATCGTTATACGTTATTACGTAATAGTATATATCGTTTTACGTTATATGGTAATGCTATATAACGTTATACGTTATAACGTAACAATATATAACGCTATACGTTATATGGTAATACTATATAACGATATACGTTATTACGTAATAGTATATATCGTTATACGTTATTACGTAATAGTATATAATGTTATACTTTATATGGTAATACTATATAACGTTATACGGTATAACGTATAACTATATAACGTTATACGTTATGACGTATCACTATATAACGTTATACGTTATATGGTCATACTATATAACGATATACGTTATTACGTAATAGTATATATCGTTTTACGTTATATGGTAATGCTATATAACGTTATACGTTATAACGTAACACTATATAACGTTATACGTTATATGGTAATTCTATATAACGTTATACGTTATTACGTAATAGTATATAATGTTATACTTTATATGGTAATACTATATAACGTTATATCGTTATACGTTATAACGTATCACTATATAACGTTATACGTTATATGGTAATACTATATAACAATATACGTTATTACGTCATAGTATATATCGTTTTACGTTATATGGTAATATTATATATCGTTATACGTTATAACGTAACAATATATAACGTTATACGTTATATGGAAATACTATACAACGGTATACGTTATTACGTAATAGTATATATCGTTTTACGTTATATGGTAATGCTATATAACGTTATACGTTATAACGTAACACTATATAACGTTATACGTTATATGGTAATGCTATATATCGTCATACGTTATAACGTAACAATATATAACGTTATACGTTATATGGTAATACTATATATCGTTATACGTTATACCGTAACAATATATAACATTATACGTTATATGGTAATACTATATAATGTTATACGTTATTACTAAATAGTATATATCGATATACGTTATTACGTAATAGTATATATCGTTATACGTTGTATGGTAATACTATATAACAATATACGTTATTACGTAATAGTATATATCGTTTTACGATATATGGTAATGCTATATAACGTTATACGTTATACCGTAACAATATATAACGTTATACGTTATATGGTAATACTATATATCGTTATACGTTATAACGTAACAATATATAACGTTATACGTTATATGGTAGTACTATTTAACGATATACGATATTACGTACTAGTATATGTCGTTATACGTTATTACGTAATAGTATATAATGTTATACTTTATATGGTAATACTATATAACGTTATACGTTATAACGTACCACTATACAACGTTATACGTTATGTGGTAATACTATATAACAATATACGTTATTACGTAATAGTATATATCGTTTTACGTTATATGGTAATACTATATATCGTTATACGTTATAACGTAACAATATATAACGTTATACGTTATATGGAAATACTATATAACGATATACGTTATTACGTAATAGTATATATCGTTATACGTTATAACGTAAGACTATATAACGTTATACGTTATATGGTAATACTATATAACGATATACGTTATTACGTAATAGTATATATCGTTATATGTTATTACGTAATAGTATATAATGTTATACTTTATATGGTAATACTATATAACGTTATACGTTATACCGTAACAATATATAACATTATACGTTATGTGGTAGTACTATATAATGTTATACGTTATTACTAAATAGTATATATCGTTATACGTTATTACGTAATAGTATATATCGTTTTACGATATATGGTAATGCTATATAACGTTATACGTTATACCGTAACAATATATAACGTTATACGTTATAACGTAACAATATATAACGTTATACGTTATATGGTAATACTATATAACAATATACGTTATTACGTAATAGTATATATCGTTTTACGTTATATGGTAATATTATATATCGTTATAAGTTATAACGTAACAATATATAACGTTATACGTTATATGGAAATACTATACAACGGTATACGTTATTACGTAATAGTTTATATCGTTATACGTTATAACGTAACACTATATAACGGTATACGTTATATGGTAATACTATATATCGTTATACGTTATAGCGTAACAATATATAACGTTATACGTTATATGGAAATACTATATAACGATATACGTTATTACGTAATAGCATATATCGTTATACGTTATAACGTAATACTATATAACGTTATACGTTATATGGTAATACTATATATCGTTATACGTTATAACATAACAATATATAACGTTATACGTTATATGGTAATGCTATATAACGATTTACGTTATTACGTAATAGTATATATCGTTATACGTTATTACGTAATAGTATATAATGCTATACTTTATATGGTAATACTATATAACGTTATACGTTATAAGGTATCACTATATAACGTTATACGTTACATGGTAATACTATATAACAATATACGTTATTACGTAATAGTATATATCCTTTTACGTTATATGGTAATTCTATATGACGATATACGTTATAACGTAACACTATATAACGTTATACGTTATATGGTAATACTATATATCGTTATACGTTATATGGTAATACTATATATCGTTATTCGTTATAACGTAACACTATATAACGTTATACGTTATATGGTAATTCTATATAACGATATACGATATTACGTAATAGTATATGTCGTTATACGTTATATGGTAATGCTATATAACGTTATACGTTATAACGTAACACTATATAACGTTATACGTTATATGGTAATGCTATATAACGTTATACGTTATTACGTAATAGTATATATCGTTTTACGTTATATGGTAATGCTATATAACGTTATACGTTATAACGTAACACTATATAACGTTATACGTTATATGGTAATTCTATATAACGTTATACGTTATTACGTAATAGTATATATCGTTTTACGTTATATGGTAATGCTATATAACGTTATACGTTATAACGTAACACTATATAACGTTATACGTTATATGGTAATGCTATATATCGTCATACGTTATAACGTAACAATATATAACATTATACGTTATATGGTAATACTATATAATGTTATACGTTATTACTAAATAGTATATATCGATATATGAAATTACGTAATAGTATATATCGTTATACGTTGTATGGTAATACTATATAACAATATACGTTATTACGTAGTAGTATATATCCTTTTACGATATATGGTAATGCTATATAACGTTATACGTTATTACGAAATAGTATATATCGTTTTACGTTATATGGTAATGCTATATAACGTTATACGTTATATGGTAATACTATATATCGTTATTCGTTATAACGTAACACTATATAACGTTATACGTTATATGGTAATTCTATATAACGATATACGATATTACGTAATAGTATATGTCGTTATACGTTATATGGTAATGCTATATAACGTTATACGTTATAACGTAACACTATATAACGTTATACGTTATATGGTAATACTATATAATGTTATACGTTATTACTAAATAGTATATATCGTTATACGTTATTACGTAATAGTATATATCGTTTTACGTTATATGGTAATGCTATATAACGTTATACGTTATAACGTAACAATATATAACGCTATACGTTATATGGTAATACTATATAACGATATACGTTATTACGTAATAGTATATAATGTTATACTTTATATGGTAATACTATATAACGTTATACGTTATAACATAACAATATATAACGTTATACGTTATATGGTAATGCTATATAACGTTATACGTTATAACGTAACACTACATAACGTTATACGTTATATGGTAATACTATATATCGTTATACGTTATAACGTAACAATATATAACGTTATACGTTATATGGTAATGCTATATAACGATATACGTTATTACCTAATAGTATATATCGTTATGCGTTATTACGTAATAGTATATAATGTTATACTTTATATGGTAATACTATATAACGTTATACGTTATAACGTATCACTATATAACGTTATGCGTTATATGGTAATACTATATAACAATATACGTTATTACGTAGTAGTATATATCCTTTTACGTTATATGGTAATGCTATATAACGTTATACGTTATTACGTAATAGTATATATCGTTTTACGTTATATGGTAATGCTATATAACGTTATACGTTATAACGTAACACTATATAACGTTATACGTTATATGGTAATTCTATATAACGTTATACGTTATTACGTAATAGTATATATCGTTTTACGTTATATGGTAATGCTATATAACGTTATACGTTATAACGTAACACTATATAACGTTATACGTTATATGGTAATGCTATATATCGTCATACGTTATAACGTAACAATATATAACATTATACGTTATATGGTAATACTATATAATGTTATACGTTATTACTAAATAGTATATATCGATATATGAAATTACGTAATAGTATATATCGTTATACGTTGTATGGTAATACTATATAACAATATACGTTATTACGTAGTAGTATATATCCTTTTACGTTATATGGTAATGCTATATAACGTTATACGTTATTACGAAATAGTATATATCGTTTTACGTTATATGGTAATGCTATATAACGTTATACGTTATATGGTAATTCTATATAACGTTATACGTTATTACGTAATAGTATATAATGTTATACTTTATATGGTAATACTATATAACGTTATACGTTATAACGTATCACTATATAACGTTATACGTTATATGGTAATACTATATAACAATATACGTTATTACGTCATAGTATATATCGTTTTACGTTATATGGTAATATTATATATCGTTATACGTTATAACGTAACAATATATAACGTTATACGTTATATGGTAGTACTATTTAACGATATACGATATTACGTACTAGTATATGTCGTTATACGTTATTACGTAATAGTATATAATGTTATACTTTATATGGTAATACTATATAACGTTATACGTTATAACGTATCACTATACAACGTTATACGTTATGTGGTAATACTATATAACAATATACGTTATTACGTAATAGTATATATCGTTTTACGTTATATGGTAATACCATATATCGTTATACGTTATAACGTAACAATATATAACGTTATACGTTGTATGGAAATACTATATAACGATATACGTTATTACGTAATAGTATATATCGTTATACGTTATAACACAAGACTATATAACGTTATACGTTATATGGTAATACTATATAACGATATACGTTATTACGTAATAGTATATATCGTTATACGTTATTACGTAATAGTATATAATGTTATACTTTATATGGTAATACTATATAACGTTATACGTTATACCGTAACAATATATAACGTTATACGTTATAACGTAACAATATATAACGTTATACGTTATATGGTAATACTATATAACAATATACGTTATTACGTAATAGCATATATCGTTATACGTTATAACGTAACACTATATAACGTTATACGTTATATGGTAATACTATATATCGTTATACGTTATAACATAACAATATATAACGTTATACGTTATATGGAAATACTATACAACGGTATACGTTATTACGTAATAGTTTATATCGTTATACGTTATAACGTAACACTATATAACGGTATACGTTATATGGTAATACTATACATCGTTATACGTTATAGCGTAACAATATATAACGTTATACGTTATATGGAAATACTATATAACGATATACGTTATTACGTAATAGCATATATCGTTATACGTTATAACGTAACACTATATAACGTTATACGTTATATGGTAATACTATATATCGTTATACGTTATAACATAACAATATATAACGTTATACGTTATATGGTAATGCTATATAACGATTTACGTTATTACGTAATAGTATATATCGTTGTACGTTATTACGTAATAGTATATAATGTTATACTTTATATGGTAATACTATATAACTTTATACGTTATGAGGTATCACTATATAACGTTATACGTTACATGGTAATACTATATAACAATATACGTTATTACGTAATAGTATATATCCTTTTACGTTATATGGTAATTCTATATAACGATATACGTTATAACGTAACACTATATAACGTTATACGTTATATGGTAATACTATATATCGTTATACGTTATATGGTAATACTATATATCGTTATTCGTTATAGCGTAACACTATATAACGTTATACGTTATATGGTAATACTATATAACGATATACGATATTACGTAATAGTATATGTCGTTATACGTTATATGGTAATGCTATATAACGTTATACGTTATAACGTAACACTATATAACGTTATACGTTATATGGTAATACTATATAATGTTATACGTTATTACTAAATAGTATATATCGTTTTACGTTATATGGTAATGCTATATAACGTTATACGTTATAACGTAACAATATATAACGCTATACGTTATATGGTAATACTATATAACGATATACGTTATTACGTAATAGTATATATCGTTATACGTTATTACGTAATAGTATATAATGTTATACTTTATATGGTAATACTATATAACGTTATACGGTATAACGTATAACTATATAACGTTATACGTTATGACGTATCACTATATAACGTTATACGTTATATGGTCATACTATATAACGATATACGTTATTACGTAATAGTATATATCGTTTTACGTTATATGGTAATGCTATATAACGTTATACGTTATAACGTAACACTATATAACGTTATACGTTATATGGTAATTCTATATAACGTTATACGTTATTACGTAATAGTATATAATGTTATACTTTATATGGTAATACTATATAACGTTATACGTTATAACGTATCACTATATAACGTTATACGTTATATGGTAATACTATATAACAATATACGTTATTACGTCATAGTATATATCGTTTTACGTTATATGGTAATATTATATATCGTTATACGTTATAACGTAACAATATATAACGTTATACGTTATATGGAAATACTATACAACGGTATACGTTATTACGTAATAGTATATATCGTTTTACGTTATATGGTAATGCTATATAACGTTATACGTTATAACGTAACACTATATAACGTTATACGTTATATGGTAATGCTATATATCGTCATACGTTATAACGTAACAATATATAACGTTATACGTTATATGGTAATACTATATATCGTTATACGTTATACCGTAACAATATATAACATTATACGTTATATGGTAATACTATATAATGTTATACGTTATTACTAAATAGTATATATCGATATACGTTATTACGTAATAGTATATATCGTTATACGTTGTATGGTAATACTATATAACAATATACGTTATTACGTAATAGTATATATCGTTTTACGATATATGGTAATGCTATATAACGTTATACGTTATACCGTAACAATATATAACGTTATACGTTATATGGTAATACTATATATCGTTATACGTTATAACGTAACAATATATAACGTTATACGTTATATGGTAGTACTATTTAACGATATACGATATTACGTACTAGTATATGTCGTTATACGTTATTACGTAATAGTATATAATGTTATACTTTATATGGTAATACTATATAACGTTATACGTTATAACGTATCACTATACAACGTTATACGTTATGTGGTAATACTATATAACAATATACGTTATTACGTAATAGTATATATCGTTTTACGTTATATGGTAATACTATATATCGTTATACGTTATAACGTAACAATATATAACGTTATACGTTATATGGAAATACTATATAACGATATACGTTATTACGTAATAGTATATATCGTTATACGTTATAACGTAAGACTATATAACGTTATACGTTATATGGTAATACTATATAACGATATACGTTATTACGTAATAGTATATATCGTTATACGTTATTACGTAATAGTATATAATGTTATACTTTATATGGTAATACTATATAACGTTATACGTTATACCGTAACAATATATAACATTATACGTTATGTGGTAATACTATATAATGTTATACGTTATTACTAAATAGTATATATCGTTATACGTTATTACGTAATAGTATATATCGTTTTACGATATATGGTAATGCTATATAACGTTATACGTTATACCGTAACAATATATAACGTTATACGTTATAACGTAACAATATATAACGTTATACGTTATATGGTAGTACTATTTAACGATATACGATATTACGTAATAGTATATGTCGTTATACGTTATTACGTATTAGTATATAATGTTATACTTTATATGGTAATACTATATAACGTTATACGTTATAACGTATCACTATATAACGTTATACGATATATGGTCATACTATATAACGATATACGTTATTACGTAATAGTATATATCCTTTTACGTTATATTGTAATGCTATATAACGATGTACGTTATAACGTAACACTATATAACGTTATACGTTATATGGTAATACTATATATCGTTATACGTTATAACGTAACAATATATAACGTTATACGTTATATGGTAATACTATATAACGAAATACGTTATTACGTAATAGTATATATCGCTATACGTTATAACGTAACACTATATAACGTTATACGTTATATGGTAATTCTATATAACGTTATACGTTATTACGTAATAGTATATAATGTTATACTTTATTTGGTAATACTATATAACGTTATACGTTATAACGTATCACTATATAACGTTATGCGTTATATGGTAATACTATATAACAATATACGTTATTACGTAATAGTATATATCCTTTTACGTTATATTGTAATGCTATATAACGATGTACGTTATAACGTAACACTATATAACGTTATACGTTATATGGTAATACTATATATCGTTATACGTTATAACGTAACACTATATAACGTTATACGATATATGGTCATACTATATAACGATATACGTTATTACGTAATAGTATATATCCTTTTACGTTATATTGTAATGCTATATAACGATGTACGTTATAACGTAACACTATATAACGTTATACGTTATATGGTAATACTATATATCGTTATACGTTATAACGTAACAATATATAACGTTATACGTTATATGGTAATACTATATAACGAAATACGTTATTACGTAATAGTATATATCGCTATACGTTATAACGTAACACTATATAACGTTATACGTTATATGGTAATTCTATATAACGTTATACGTTATTACGTAATAGTATATAATGTTATACTTTATTTGGTAATACTATATAACGTTATACGTTATAACGTATCACTATAAAACGTTATGCGTTATATGGTAATACTATATAACAATATACGTTATTACGTAATAGTATATATCCTTTTACGTTATATTGTGATGCTATATAACGATGTACGTTATAACGTAACACTATATAACGTTATACGTTATATGGTAATACTATATATCGTTATACGTTATAACGTAACACTATATAACGTTATACGTTATTTGGTAATACTATATATCGTTATACGTTATAACGTAACAATATATAACGTTATACGTTATATGGTAATGCTATATAACGATATACGTTATTACGTAATAGTATATATCGTTATACGTTATTACGTAATAGTATATAATGTTATACTTTATATGGTAATACTATATAACGTTATACGTTATAAGGTATCACTATATAACGTTATACGTTATATGGTAATACTATATAACAATATACGATATTACGTAATAGTATATGTCGTTATACGTTATTACGTAATAGTATATAATGTTATACTTTATATGGTAATACTATATAACGTTATACGTTATAACGTATCACTATATAACGTTATGCGTTATATGGTAATACTATATAACAATATACGTTATTACGTAATAGTATATATCGTTTTACGTTATATGGTAATGCTATATATCGTTATACGTTATATGGTAATGCTATATAACGATATACGTTATTAAGTAATATTATATATCGCTATACGTTATAACGTAACACTATATAACGTTATACGTTATATGGTAATACTTTATATCGTTATACGTTATAACGTAACAATATATAACGTTATACGTTATATGGTAATGCTATATAACGATATACGTTATTACGTAATAGTATATATCGTTATACGTTATTACGTAATAGTATATAATGTTATACTTTATATGGTAATACTATATAACGTTATACGTTATAAGGTATCACTATATAACGTTATACGTTATATGGTAATACTATATAACAATATACGATATTACGTAATAGTATATGTCGTTATACGTTATTACGTAATAGTATATACCGTTATACGTTATAACGTAACACTATATAACGTTATACGTTATATGGTAATACTATATATCGTTATACGTTATAACGTAACAATATATAACGTTATACGTTATATGGAAATACTATATAACGATATACGTTATTACGTAATAGCATATATCGTTATACGTTATAACGAAACACTATATAACGTTATACGTTATATGGTAATGCTATATATCGTTATACGTTATAAGGTAATGCTATATAACGATATACGTTATTAAGTAATATTATATATCGCTATACGTTATAACGTAACACTATATAACGTTATACGTTATATGGTAAGACTATATATCGTTATACGTTATAACGTAACAATATATAACGTTATACGTTATATGGTAATGCTATATAACGATATACGTTATTACGTAATAGTATATATCGTTATACGTTATTACGTAATAGTATATAATGTTATACTTTATATGGTAATACTATATACGTTATACGTTATAAGGTATCACTATATAACGTTATACGTTATATGGTAATACTATATAACTATATACGTTATTACGTAATAGTATATATCCTTTTACGTTATATGGTAATTCTATATAACGATATACGTTATAACGTAACACTATATAACGTTATACGTTATATGGTAATACTATATATCGTTATACGTTATATGGTAATACTATATATCGTTATTCGTTATAACGTAACACTATATAACGTTATACGTTATATGGTAATACTATATAACGATATACGATATTACGTAATAGTATATGTCGTTATACGTTATTACGTAATAGTATGTAATGTTATACTTTATATGGTAATACTATATAACGTTATACGTTATAAAGTATCACTATATAACGTTATACGTTATATGGTAATACTATATAACGATATACGTTATTACGTAATAGTATATATCGTTATACGTTATTACGTAATAGTATATAATGTTATACTTTATATGGTAATACTATATAACGTTATACGTTATTACGTAATAGTATATAATGTTATACTTTATTTGGTAATACTATATAACGTTATACGTTATAACGTATCACTATATAACGTTATGCGTTATATGGTAATACTATATAACAATATACGTTATTACGTAATAGTATATATCCTTTTACGTTATATTGTAATGCTATATAACGATGTACGTTATAACGTAACACTATATAACGTTATACGTTATATGGTAATACTATATATCGTTATACGTTATAACGTAACACTATATAACGTTATACGTTATTTGGTAATACTATATATCGTTATACGTTATAACGTAACAATATATAACGTTATACGTTATATGGTAATGCTATATAACGATATACGTTATTACGTAATTAGAATATATCGTTATACGTTATTACGTAATAGTATATAATGTTATACTTTATATGGTAATACTATATAACGTTATACGTTATAAGGTATCACTATATAACGTTATACGTTATATGGTAATACTATATAGCAATATACGATATTTCGTAATAGTATATGTCGTTATACGTTATTACGTAATAGTATGTAATGTTATACTTTATATGGTAATACTATATAACGTTATACGTTATAAAGTATCACTATATAACGTTATACGTTATATGGTAATACTATATAACGAATATACGTTATTACGTAATAGTATATATCGTTATACGTTATTACGTAATAGTATATAATGTTATACTTTATATGGTAATACTATATAACGTTATACGTTATTACGTAATAGTATATAATGTTATACTTTATTTGGTAATACTATATAACGTTATACGTTATAAACGTATCACTATATAACGTTATGCGTTATATGGTAATACTATATAACAATATACGTTATTACGTAATAGTATATATCGTTTTACGTTATATGGTAATGCTATATATCGTTATACGTTATATGGTAATGCTATATAACGATATACGCTATTAAGTAATATTATATATCGCTATACGTTATAACGTAACACTATATAACGTTATACGTTATATGGTAATACTTTATATCGTTATACGTTATAACGTATCAATATATAACGTTATACGTTATATGGTAATGCTATATAACGATATACGTTATTACGTAATAGTATATATCGTTATACGTTATTACGTAATAGTATATAATGTTATACTTTATATGGTAATACTATATAACGTTATACGTTATAAGGTATCACTATATAACGTTATACGTTATATGGTAATACTATATAACAATATACGATATTACGTAATAGTATATGTCGTTATACGTTATTACGTAATAGTATATACCGTTATACGTTATAACGTAACACTATATAACGTTATACGTTATATGGTAATACTATATATCGTTATACGTTATAACGTAACAATATATAACGTTATACGTTATATGGAAATACTATATAACGATATACGTTATTACGTAATAGCATATATCGTTATACGTTATAACGAAACACTATATAACGTTATACGTTATATGGTAATGCTATATATCGTTATACGTTATAAGGTAATGCTATATAACGATATACGTTATTAAGTAATATTATATATCGCTATACGTTATAACGTAACACTATATAACGTTATACGTTATATGGTAATACTATATATCGTTATACGTTATAACGTAACAATATATAACGTTATACGTTATATGGTAATGCTATATAACGATATACGTTATTACGTAATAGTATATAATGTTATACTTTATATGGTAATACTATATAACGTTATACGTTATAAGGTATCACTATATAACGTTATACGTTATATGGTAATACTATATAACTATATACGTTATTACGTATAGTATATATCCTTTTACGTTATATGGTAATTCTATATAACGATATACGTTATAACGTAACACTATATAACGTTATACGTTATATGGTAATACTATATATCGTTATACGTTATATGGTAATACTATATATCGTTATTCGTTATAACGTAACACTATATAACGTTATACGTTATATGGTAATACTATATAACGATATACGATATTACGTAATAGTATATGTCGTTATACGTTATTACGTAATAGTATGTAATGTTATACTTTATATGGTAATACTATATAACGTTATACGTTATAAAGTATCACTATATAACGTTATACGTTATATGGTAATACTATATAACGATATACGTTATTACGTAATAGTATATATCGTTATACGTTATTACGTAATAGTATATAATGTTATACTTTATATGGTAATACTATATAACGTTATACGGTATAACGTATAACTATATAACGTTATACGTTATGACGTATCACTATATAACGTTATACGTTATATGGTCATACTATATAACGATATACGTTATTACGTAATAGTATATATCGTTTTACGTTATATGGTAATGCTATATAACGTTATACGTTATAACGTAACACTATATAACGTTATACGTTATATGGTAATTCTATATAACGTTATACGTTATTACGTAATAGTATATAATGTTATACTTTATATGGTAATACTATATAACGTTATACGTTATAACGTATCACTATATAACGTTATACGTTATATGGTAATACTATATAACAATATACGTTATTACGTCATAGTATATATCGTTTTACGTTATATGGTAATATTATATATCGTTATACGTTATAACGTAACAATATATAACGTTATACGTTATATGGAAATACTATACAACGGTATACGTTATTACGTAATAGTATATATCGTTTTACGTTATATGGTAATGCTATATAACGTTATACGTATAAGGTAACACTATATAACGTTATACGTTATATGGTAATTACTATATATCGTCATACGTTATAACGTAACAATATATAACGTTATACGTTATATGGTAGTACTATTTAACGATATACGATATTACGTAATAGTATATGTCGTTATACGTTATTACGTAATAGTATATAATGTTATACTTTATATGGTAATACTATATAACGTTATACGTTATAACGTAATAGTACATACCGTTATACGTTATTACGTAATAGTATATAATGTTATACTTCATTTGGTAATACTATATAACGTTATACGTTATAACGTATCACTATATAACGTTATGCGTTATATGGCAATACTATACAACAATATACGTTATTACGTAATAGTATATATCCTTTTACGTTATATGGTAATGCTATATAACGATGTACGTTATAACGTAACACTATATAACGTTATACGTTTTATGGTAATACTATATATCGTTATACGTTATAACGTAACAATATATAACGTTATACGTTATATGGTAATACTATATAACGAAATACGTTATTACGTAATAGTATATATCGCTATACGTTATAACGTAACACTATATAACGTTATACGTTATATGGTAATTCTATATAACGTTATACGTTATTACGTAATAGTATATATCGTTTTACGTTATATGGTAATGCTATATAACGTTATACGTTATAAGGTAACACTATATAACGTTATACGTTATATGGTAATACTATATATCGTCATACGTTATAACGTAACAATATATAACGTTATACGTTATATGGTAATACTATATATCGTTATACGTTATACCGTAACAATATATAACATTATACGTTATATGGTAATACTATATATCGTTATTCGTTATAACGTAACACTATATAACGTTATACGTTATATGGAAATACTGTATAACGATATACGTTATTACGTAATAGCATATATCGTTATACGTTATAACGTAACACTATATAACGTTATACGTTATATGGTAATGCTATATATCGTTATACGTTATATGGTAATGCTATATAACGATATACGTTATTAAGTAATATTATTTATCGCTATACGTTATAACGTAACACTATATAACGTTATACGTTATATGGTAATACTATATATCGTTATACGTTATAACGTAACAATGTATAACGTTATACGTTATATGGTAATACTATATAACGATATACGATATTACGTAATAGTATATGTCGTTATACGTTATTACGTAATAGTATATAATGTTATACTTTATATGGTAAATACTATATAACGTTATACGTTATAACGTATCACTATATAACGTTATACGTTATATGGTAATACTATATAACAATATACGTTATTACGTAATAGTATATATCGTTTTACGTTATATGGTAATATTATATATCGTTATACGTTATAACGTAACAATATATAACGTTATACGTTATATGGAAATACTATACAACGGTATACGTTATTACGTAATAGTATATATCGTTATACGTTATAAACGTAACACTATATAACGTTATACGTTATATGGTAATAGTATATATCGTTATTCGTTATAACGTAACAATATATAACGTTATACGTTATATGGAAATACTATATAACGATATACGTTATTACGTAATAGCATATATCGTTATACGTTATAACGAAACACTATATAACGTTATACGTTATATGGTAATGCTATATATCGTTATACGTTATATGGTAATGCTATATAACGATATACGTTATTAAGTAATATTATATATCGCTATACGTTATAACGTAACACTATATAACGTTATACGTTATATGGTAATACTGTATAACGTTATACGTTATAACGTATCACTATATAACGTTGTACGTTATATGGTAATACTATATAACGTTATACGTTATATGGTAATACTATATAACAATATACGATATTACGTAATAGTATATGTCGTTATACGTTATTACGTAATAGTATATAATGTTATACTTTATATGGTAATACTATATAACGTTATACGTTATAACGTATCACTATATAACGTTATACGTTATATGGTAATACTTTATAACGATATACGATATTACGTAACAGTATATGTCGTTATACGTTATATGGTAATGCTATATAACGTTATACGTTATAACGTAACACTATATAACGTTATACGTTATATGGTAATACTATATAATGTTATACGTTATTACTAAATAGTATATATCGTTATACGTTATTACGTAATAGTATATATCGTTTTACGTTATATGGTAATGCTATATAACGTTATACGTTTATAACGTAACAATATATAACGCTATACGTTATATGGTAATACTATATAACCATATACGTTATTACGTAATAGTATATATCGTTATACGTTATTACGTAATAGTATATAATGTTATACTTTATATGGTAATACTATATAACGTTATACGGTATAACGTATAACTATATAACGTTATACGTTATAACGTATCACTATATAACGTTATACGTTATATGGTCATACTATTTAACGATATACGTTATTACGTAATAGTATATATCGTTATACGTTATAGCGTAACACTACATAACGTTATACGTTATATGGTAATACTATATATCGTTATACCTTATAACGTAACAATATATAACGTTATACGTTATATGGTAATGCTATGTAACGATATACGTTATTACCTAATAGTATATATCGTTATACGTTATTACGTAATAGTATATAATGTTATACTTTATATGGTAATACTATATAACGTTATACGTTATAACGTATCACTATATAACGTTATACGTTATAACGTATCACTATATAACGTTATACGTTATAACGTATCACTATATAACGTTATACGTTATATGGTAATACTATATAACAATATACGTTATTACGTAGTAGTATATATCCTTTTACGTTATATGGTAATGCTATATAACGTTATACGTTATTACGTAATAGTATATATCGTTTTACGTTATATGGTAATGCTATATAACGTTATACGTTATAACGTAACACTATATAACGTTATACGTTATATGGTAATTCTATATAACGTTATACGTTATTACGTAATAGTATACATCGTTTTACGTTATATGGTAATGCTCTATAACGTTATACGTTATAACGTAACACTATATAACGTTATACGTTATATGGTAATGCTATATATCGTCATACGTTATAACGTAAAAATATATAACGTTATACGTTATATGGTAATACTATTATATCGTTATACGTTATACCGTAACAATATATAACATTATACGTTATGTGGTAATACTATATAATGTTATACGTTATTACTAAATAGTATATATCGATATACATTATTACGTAATAGTATATATCGTTATACGTTGTATGGTAATACTATATAACAATATACGTTATTACGTAATAGTATATATCGTTTTACGATATATGGTAATGCTATATAACGTTATACGTTATACCGTAACAATATATAACGTTATACGTTATAACGTAACAATATATAACGTTATACGTTATATGGTAATACTATATATCGTTATACGTTATACCGTAACAATATATAACATTATACGTTATATGGTAATACTATATAATGTTATACGTTATTACTAAATAGTATATATCGATATACGTTATTACGTAATAGTATATATCGTTATACGTTGTATGGTAATACTATATAACGATATACGTTATTACGTAATAGTATATATCGTTATACGTTATAACGTAAGACTATATAACGTTATACGTTATATGGTAATACTATATAACGATATACGTTATAACGTATCACTATATAACGTTATACGTTATAACGTATCACTATATAACGTTATACGCTATATGGTAATACTATATAACAATATACGTTATTACGTAGTAGTATATATCCTTTTACGTTATATGATAATGCTATATAACGTTATACGTTATTACGTAATAGTATATATCGTTTTACGTTATATGGTAATGCTATATAACGTTATACGTTATAACGTAACACTATATAACGTTATACGTTATATGGTAATACTATATATCGTTATACGTTATAACGTAACAATATATAACGTTATACGTTATATGGTAATACTATATAACGATATACGTTATTACGTAATAGTATATATCGCTATACGTTATAACGTAACACTATATAACGTTATACGTTATATGGTAATTCTATATAACGTTATACGTTATTACGTAATAGTATATATCGTCTTACGTTATATGGTAATGCTATATAACGTTATACGTTATAACGTAACACTATATAACGTTATACGTTATATGGTAATACTATATATCGTCATACGTTATAACGTAACAATATATAACGTTATACGTTATATGGTAATACTATATATCGTTATACGTTATACCGTAACAATATATAACATTATACGTTATATGGTAATACTATATAATGTTATACGTTATTACTAAATAGTATATATCGTTATACGTTATTACGTAACAGTATATATCGTTATACGTTGTATGGTAATACTATATAACAATATACGTTATTACGTAATAGTATATATCGTTTTACGATATATGGTAATGCTATATAACGTTATACGTTATACCGTAACAATATATAACGTTATACGTTATAACGTAACAATATATAACGTTATACGTTATATGGTAATACTATTTAACGATATACGATATTACGTAATAGTATATGTCGTTATACGTTATTACGTAATAGTGTATAATGTTATACTTTATATGGTAATACTATATGACGTTATACGTTATAACGTATCACTATATAACGTTATAAGTTATATGGTAATGCTATATAACGTTAAACGTTATAACGTAACACTATATAACGTTATACGTTATATGGTAATACTATATATCGTCATACGTTATAACGTAACAATATATAACGTTATACGTTATATGGTAATACTATATATCGTTATACGTTATACCGTAACAATATATAACATTATACGTTATATGGTAATACTATATAATGTTATACGTTATTACTAAATAGTATATATCGTTATACGTTATTACGTAACAGTATATATCGTTTATACGTTGTATGGTAATTCTATATAACGTTATACGTTATTACGTAATAGTATATATCGTCTTACGTTATATGGTAATGCTATATAACGTTATACGTTATAACGTAACACTATATAACGTTATACGTTATATGGTAATACTATATATCGTCATACGTTATAACGTAACAATATATAACGTTATACGTTATATGGTAATACTATATATCGTTATACGTTATACCGTAACAATATATAACATTATACGTTATATGGTAATACTATATAATGTTATACGTTATTACTAAATAGTATATATCGTTATACGTTATTACGTAACAGTATATATCGTTATACGTTGTATGGTAATACTATATAACAATATACGTTATTACGTAATAGTATATATCGTTTTACGATATATGGTAATGCTATATAACGTTATACGTTATACCGTAACAATATATAACGTTATACGTTATAACGTAACAATATATAACGTTATACGTTATATGGTAATACTATTTAACGATATACGATATTACGTAATAGTATATGTCGTTATACGTTATTACGTAATAGTGTATAATGTTATACTTTATATGGTAATACTATATGACGTTATACGTTATAACGTATCACTATATAACGTTATAAGTTATATGGTAATACTATATAACAGTATACGTTATTACGTAATAGTATATATCGTTTTACGTTATATGGTAATATTATATATCGTTATACGTTATAACGTAACAATATATAACGTTATACGTTATATGGAAATACTATACAACGGTATACGTTATTACGTAATAGTATATATCGTTTTACGTTATATGGTAATATTATATATCGTTATACGTTATAACGTAACAATATATAACGTTATACGTTATATGGAAATACTATACAACGGTATACGTTATTACGTAATAGTATATATCGTTATACGTTATAACGTAACACTATATAACGTTATACGTTATATGGTAATACTATATATCGTTATACGTTATAACGTAACAATATATAACGTTATACGTTATATGGAAATACTATATAACGATATACGTTATTACGTAATAGCATATATCGTTATACGTTATAACGTAACACTATATAACGTTATACGTTATATGGTAATGCTATATATCGTTATACGTTATATGGTAATGCTATATAACGATATACGTTATTAAGTAATATTATATATCGCTATACGTTATAACGTAACACTATATAACGTTATACGTTATATGGTAATACTATATATCGTTATACGTTATAACGTAACAATATATAACGTTATACGTTATATGGTAATGCTATATAACGATATACGTTATTACGTAATAGTATATATCGTTATACGTTATTACGTAATAGTATATAATGTTATACTTTATATGGTAGTACTATATAACGTTATTCGTTATAACGTAACACTATATAACGTTATACGTTATATGGTAATACTATATAACGATATACGATATTACGTAATAGTATATGTCGTTATACGTTATTACGTAATAGTATGTAATGTTATACTTTATATGGTAAACCTATATAACGTTATACGTTATAACGTATCACTATATAACGTTATACGTTATAACGTATCACTATATAACGTTATGCGTTATATGGTAATACTATATAACAATATACGTTATTACGTAGTAGTATATATCCTTTTACGTTATATGGTAATGCTATATAACGTTATACGTTATTACGTAATAGTATATATCGTTTTACGTTATATTGTAATGCTATATAACGTTATACGTTATAACGTAACACTATATAACGTTATACGTTATATGGTAATTCTATATATCGTCATACGTTATAACGTAACAATATATAACGTTATACGTTATATGGTAATACTATATATCGTTATACGTTATACCGTAACAATATACAACATTATACGTTATATGGTAATACTATATAATGTTATACGTTATTACTAAATAGTATATATCGATATACGTTATTACGTAATAGTATATATCGTTATACGTTATAACGTAAGACTATATAACGTTATACGTTATATGGTAATACTATATAACGATATACGTTATAACGTATCACTATATAACGTTATACGTTATAACGTATCACTATATAACGTTATACGTTATATGGTAATACTATATAACAATATACGTCATTACGTAGTAGTATATATCCTTTTACGTTATATGGTAATGCTATATAACGTTATACGTTATAACGTAACACTATATAACGTTATACGTTATATGGTAATACTATATATCGTTATACGTTATAACGTATCACTATATAACGTTATACGTTATATGGTAATACTATATAACAATATACGATATTACGTAATAGTATATGTCGTTATACGTTATTACGTAATAGTATATAATGTTATACTTTATATGGTAATACTATATAACGTTATACGTTATAACGTATCACTATATAACGTTATACGTTATATGGTAATACTATATAACAATATACGATATTACGTAATAGTATATGTCGTTATACGTTATTACGTAATAGTATATAATGTTATACTTTATATGGTAATACTATATAACGTTATACGTTATAACGTATCACTATATAACGTTATACGTTATATGGTAATACTATATAACAATATACGTTATTACGTAATAGTATATATCGTTTTACGTTATATGGTAATATTATATATCGTTATACGTTATAACGTAACAATATATAACGTTATACGTTATATGGAAATACTATATAACGATATACGTTATTACGTAATAGCATATATCGTTATACGTTATAACGTAACACTATATAACGTTATACGTTATATGGTAATGCTATATATCGTTATACGTTATATGGTAATGCTATATAACGATATACGTTATTAAGTAATATTATATATCGCTATACGTTATAACGTAACACTATATGACGTTATACGTTATATGGTAATACTATATATCGTTATACGTTATAACGTAACAATATATAACGTTATACGTTATATGGTAATGCTATATAACGATATACGTTATTACGTAATAGTATATATCGTTATTCGTTATTACGTAATAGTATATAATGTTATACTTTATATGGTAATACTATATAACGTTATACGTTATAAGGTATCACTATATAACGTTATACGTTATATGGTAATACTATATAACAATATACGTTATTACGTAATAGTATATATCCTTTTACGTTATATGGTAATTCTATATAACGATATACGTTATAACGTAACACTATATAACGTTATACGTTATATGGTAATACTATATATCGTTATACGTCATATGGTAATACTATATATCGTTATTCGTTATAACGTAACACTATATAACGTTATACGTTATATGGTAATACTATACAACCTTATACGATATTACGTAATAGTATATGTCGTTATACGTTATTACGTAATAGTATGTAATGTTATACTTTATAGGGTAATACTATATAACGTTATACGTTATAACGTATCACTATATAACGTTATACGTTATATGGTAATACTATATAACAATATACGATATTACGTAATAGTATATGTCGTTATACGTTATTACGTAATAGTATATAATGTTATACTTTATATGGTAATACTATATAACGTTATACGTTATAACGTATCACTATATAACGTTATACGTTATATGGTAATACTATATAACGATATACGATATTACGTAATAGTATATGTCGTTATACGTTATATGGTAATGCTATATAACGTTATACGTTATAACGTAACACTATATAACGTTATACGTTATATGGTAATACTATATAATGTTATACGTTATTACTAAATAGTATATATCGTTATACGTTATTACGTGATAGTATATATCGTTTTACGTTATATGGTAATGCTATATAACGTTATACGTTATAACGTAACAATATATAACGCTATACGTTATATGGTAATACTATATAACGATATACGTTATTACGTAATAGTATATATCGTTATACGTTATTACGTAATAGTATATAATGTTATACTTTATATGGTAATACTATATAACGTTATACGGTATAACGTATAACTATATAACGTTATACGTTATAACGTATCACTATATAACGTTATACGTTATATGGAAATACTGTATAACGATATACGTTATTACGTAATAGTATATATCGTTATACGTTATAACGTAAGACTATATAACGTTATACGTTATATGGTAATAGTATATAACGATATACGTTATTACGTAATAGTACATACCGTTATACGTTATTACGTAATAGTATATAATGTTATACTTTATTTGGTAATACTATATAACGTTATACGTTATAACGTATCACTATATAACGTTATGCGTTATATGGTAATACTATACAACAATATACGTTATTACGTAATAGTATATATCCTTTTACGTTATATGGTAATGCTATATAACGATGTACGTTATAACGTAACACTATATAACGTTATACGTTATATGGTAATACTATATATCGTTATACGTTATAACGTAACAATATATAACGTTATACGTTATATGGTAATACTATATAACGAAATACGTTATTACGTAATAGAATATATCGCTATACGTTATAACGTAACACTATATAACGTTATACGTTATATGGTAATTCTATATAACGTTATACGTTATTACGTAATAGTATATATCGTTTTACGTTATATGGTAATGCTAGATAACGTTATACGTTATAAGGTAACACTATATAACGTTATACGTTATATGGTAATACTATATATCGTCATACGTTATAACGTAACACTATATAACGTTATACGTTATATGGTAATGCTATATATCGTTATACGTTGTATGGTAATGCTATATAACGATATACGTTATTAAGTAATATTATATATCGCTATACGTTATAACGTAACACTATATAACGTTATACGTTATATGGTAATACTATATATCGTTATACGTTATAACGTAACAATATATAACGTTATACGTTATATGGTAATGCTATATAACGATATACGGTATTACGTAATAGTATATATCGTTATACGTTATTACGTAATAGTATATAATGTTATACTTTATATGGTAATACTATATAACGTTATACGTTATAAGGTATCACTATATAACGTTATACGTTATATGGTAATGCTATATAACAATATACGATATTACGTAATAGTATATGTCGTTATACGTTATTACGTAATAGTATATAATGTTATACTTTATATGGTAATACTATATAACGTTATACGTTATAACGTATCACTATATAACGTTATACGTTATATGGTAATACTACATAACAATATACGTTATTACGTAATAGTATATATCGTTTTACGTTATATGGTAATATTATATATCGTTATACGTTATAACGTAACAATATATAACGTTATATGTTATATGGAAATACTATACAACGGTATACGTTATTACGTAATAGTATATATCGTTATACGTTATAACGTAACACTATATAACGTTATACGTTATATGGTAATACTATATATCGTTATACGTTATAACGTAACAATATATAACGTTATACGTTATATGGAAATACTATATAACGATATACGTTATTACGTAATAGCATATATCGTTATACGTTATAACGAAACACTATATAACGTTATACGTTATATGGTAATGCTATATATCGTTATACGTTATATGGTAATGCTATATAACGATATACGTTATTAAGTAATATTATATATCGCTATATGTTATAACGTAACACTATATAACGTTATACGTTATATGGTAATACTATATAACGTTATACGTTATAACGTATCACTATATAACGTTATACTTTATATGGTAATACTATATAACAATATACGATATTACGTAATAGTATATGTCGTTATACGTTATTACGTAATAGTATATAATGTTATACTTTATATGGTAATACTATATAACGTTATACGTTATAGCGTATCACTATATAACGTTATACGTTATATGGTAATACTATATAACGATATACGATATTACGTAACAGTATATGTCGTTATACGTTATATGGTAATGCTATATAACGTTATACGTTATAACGTAACACTATATAACGTTATACGTTATATGGTAATACTATATAATGTTATACGTTATTACTAAATAGTATATATCGTTATACGTTATTACGTAATAGTATATATCGTTTTACGTTATATGGTAATGCTATATAACGTTATACGTTATAACGTAACAATATATAACGCTATACGTTATATGGTAATACTATATAACCATATACGTTATTACGTAATAGTATATATCGTTATACGTTATTACGTAATAGTATATAATGTTATACTTTATATGGTAATACTATATAACGTTATACGGTATAACGTATAACTATATAACGTTATACGTTATAACGTATCACTATATAACGTTATACGTTATATGGTCATACTATATAACGATATACGTTATTACGTAATAGTATATATCGTTATACGTTATAGCGTAACACTACATAACGTTATACGTTATATGGTAATACTATATATCGTTATACGTTATAACGTAACAATATATAACGTTATACGTTATATGGTAATGCTATGTAACGATATACGTTATTACCTAATAGTATATATCGTTATACGTTATTACGTAATAGTATATAATGTTATACTTTATATGGTAATACTAAATAACGTTATACGTTATAACGTATCACTATATAACGTTATACTTTATAACGTATCACTATATAACGTTATACGTTATAACGTATCACTATATAACGTTATACGTTATATGGTAATAGTATATAACAATATACGTTATTACGTAGTAGTATATATCCTTTTACGTTATATGGTAATGCTATATAACGTTATACGTTATTACGTAATAGTATATATCGTTTTACGTTATATGGTAATGCTATATAACGTTATACGTTATAACGTAACACTATATAACGTTATACGTTATATGGTAATTCTATATAACGTTATACGTTATTACGTAATAGTATATACCGTTTTACGTTATATGGTAATGCTATATAACGTTATACGTTATAACGTAACACTATATAACGTTATACGTTATATGGTAATGCTATATATCGTCATACGTTATAACGTAACAATATATAACGTTATACGTTATATGGTAATACTATATATCGTTATACGTTATACCGTAACAATATATAACATTATACGTTATATGGTAATACTATATAATGTTATACGTTATTACTAAATAGTATATATCGATATACGTTATTACGTAATAGTATATATCGTTATACGTTGTATGGTAATACTATATAACAATATACGTTATTACGTAATATTATATATCGTTTTACGATATATGGTAATGCTATATAACGTTATACGTTATACCGTAACAATATATAACGTTATACGTTATAAAGTAACAATATATAACGTTATACGTTATATGGTAATACTATATATCGTTATACGTTTTACCGTAACAATATATAACATTATACGTTATATGGTAATACTATATAATGTTATACGTTATTACTAAATAGTATATATCGATATACGTTATTACGTAATAGTATATATCGTTATACGTTGTATGGTAATACTATATAACGATATACGTTATTACGTAATAGTATATATCGTTATACGTTATAACGTAAGACTATATAACGTTATACGTTATATGGTAATACTATATAACGATATACGTTATAACGTATCACTATATAACGTTATACGTTATAACGTATCACTATATAACGTTATACGTTATATGGTAATACTATATAACAATATACGTTATTACGTAGTAGTATATATCCTTTTACGTTATATGATAATGCTATATAACGTTATACGTTATAACGTAACACTATATAACGTTATACGTTATATGGTAATACTATATATCGTCATACGTTATAACGTAACAATATATAACGTTATACGTTATATGGTAATACTATATATCGTTATACGTTATACCGTAACAATATATAACATTATACGTTATATGGTAATACTATATAATGTTATACGTTATTACTAAATAGTATATATCGTTATACGTTATTACGTAATAGTATATATCGTTATACGTTGTATGGTAATACTATATAACAATATACGTTATTACGTAATAGTATATATCGTTTTACGATATATGGTAATGCTATATAACGTTATACGTTATACCGTAACAATATATAACGTTATACGTTATAACGTGACAATATATAACGTTATACGTTATATGGTAATACTATTTAACGATATACGATATTACGTAATAGTATATGTCGTTATACGTTATTACGTAATAGTGTATAATGTTATACTTTATATGGTAATACTATATAACGTTATACGTTATAACGTATCACTATATAACGTTATAAGTTATATGGTAATACTATATAACAGTATACGTTATTACGTAATAGTATATATCGTTTTACGTTATATGGTAATGCTATATAACGATATACGTTATAACGTAACACTATATAACGTTATACGTTATATGGTAATACTATATATCGTTATACGTTATATGGTAATACTATATATCGTTATTCGTTATAACGTAACACTATATAACGTTATACGTTATATGATAATACTATATAACGATATACGATATTACGTAATAGTATATGTCGTTATACGTTATTACGTAATAGTATATAATGTTATACTTTATATGGTAATACTATATAACGTTATACGTTATAACGTATCACTATATAACGTTATTCGTTATATGGTAATACTATATAACAATATACGATATTACGTAATAGTATATGTCGTTATATGTTATTACGTAATAGTATATAATGTTATACTTTATATGGTAATACTATATAACGTTATACGTTATAACGTATCACTATATAACGTTATACGTTATATGGTAATACTATATAACAATATACGTTATTACGTAATAGTATATATCGTTTTACGTTATATGGTAATATTATATATCGTTATACGTTATAACGTAACAATATATAACGTTATACGTTATATGGAAATACTATACAACGGTATACGTTATTACGTAATAGTATATATCGTTATACGTTATAACGTAACACTATATAACGTTATACGTTATATGGTAATACTATATATCGTTATACGTTATAACGTAACAATATATAACGTTATACGTTATATGGAAATACTATATAACGATATACGTTATTACGTAATAGTATATATCGTTATACGTTATAACGTAACACTATATAACGTTATTCGTTATATGGTAATACTATATATCGTTATACGTTATAACGTAACAATATATAACGTTATACGTTATATGGTAATACTATATAACGATATACGTTATTACGTAATAGTATATATCGCTATACGTTATTACGTAACACTATATAACGTTATACGTTATATGGTAATTCTATATAACGTTATACGTTATTACGTAATAGTATATATCGTTTTACGTTATATGGTAATGCTATATAACGTTATACGTCATAACGTAACACTATATAACGTTATACGTTATATGGTAATACTATATATCGTCATACGTTATAACGTAACAATATATAACGTTATACGTTATATGGTAATACTATATATCGTTATACGTTATACCGTAACAATATATAACATTATACGTTATATGGTAATACTATATAATGTTATACGTTATTACTAAATAGTATATATCGTTATACGTTATTACGTAATAGTATATATCGTTATACGTTGTATGGTAATACTATATAACAATATACGTTATTACGTAATAGTATATATCGTTTTACGATATATGGTAATGCTATATAACGTTATACGTTATACCGTAACAATATATAACGTTATACGTTATAACGTGACAATATATAACGTTATACGTTATATGGTAATACTATTTAGCGATATACGATATTATGTAATAGTATATATCGTTATACGTTATTACGTTATAGTGTATAATGTTATACTTTATATGGTAATACTATATAACGTTATACGTTATAACGTATCACTATATAACGTTATAAGTTATATGGTAATACTATATAACAGTATACGTTATTACGTAATAGTATATATTGTTTTACGTTATATGGTAATGCTATATAACGATATACGTTATAACGTAACACTATATAACGTTATACGTTATATGGTAATACTATATATCGTTATACGTTATATGGTAATACTATATATCGTTATTCGTTATAACGTAACACTATATAACGTTATACGTTATATGGTAATACTATATAACGATATACGATATTACGTAATAGTATATGTCGTTATACGTTATTACGTAATAGTATATAATGTTATACTTTATATGGTAATACTATATAACGTTATACGTTATAACGTATCACTATATAACGTTATACGTTATATGGAAATACTATACAACGGTATACGTTATTACGTAATAGCATATATCGTTATACGTTATAACGTAACACTATATAACGTTATACGTTATATGGTAATGCTATATATCGTTATACGTTATATGGTAATGCTATATAACGATATACGTTATTAAGTAATATTATATATCGCTATACGTTATAACGTAACACTATATAACGTTATACGTTATATGGTAATACTATATATCGTTATACGTTATAACGTAACAACATATAACGTTATACGTTATATGGTAATGCTATATAACGATATACGTTATTACGTAATAGTATATATCGTTATACGTTATTACGTAATAGTATATATCGTTATACGTTATTACGTAATAGTATATAATGTTATACTTTATATGGTAATACTATATAACGTTATTCGTTATAACGTAACACTATACAACGTTATACGTTATATGGTAATACTATATAACGATATACGATATTACGTAATAGTATATGTCGTTATACGTTATTACGTAATAGTATGTAATGTTATACTTTATATGGAAATACTATATAACGTTATACGTTATAACGTATCACTATATAACGTTATACGTTATATGGTAATACTATATATCGTTGTACGTTATAACGTAACAATATATAACGTTATACGTTATATGGTAGTACTATTTAACGATGTACGATATTACGTAATAGTATATGTCGTTATACGTTATTACGTAATAGTATATAATGTTATACTTTATATGGTAATACTATATAACGTTATACGTTATAACGTATCACCATATAACGTTATACGATATATGGTCATACTATATAACGATATACGTTATTACGTAATAGTATATATCGTTTTACGTTATATGGTAATACTATATATCGTTATACGTTATAACGTAACAATATATAACGTTATACGTTATATGGTAGTACTATTTAACGATATACGTTATTACGTAATAGTACATACCGTTATACGTTATTACGTAATAGTATATAATGTTATACTTTATTTGGTAATACTATATAACGTTATACGTTATAACGTAACAATATATAACGTTATACGTTATATGGTAGTACTATTTAACGATATACGTTATTACGTAATAGTACATACCGTTATACGTTATTACGTAATAGTATATAATGTTATACTTTATTTGGTAATACTATATAACGTTATACGTTATAACGTATCACTATATAACGTTATGCGTTATATGGTAATACTATACAACAATATACGTTATTACGTAATAGTATATATCCTTTTACGTTATATGGTAATGCTATATAACGATGTACGTTATAACGTAACACTATATAACGTTATACGTTATATGGTAATACTATATATCGTTATACGTTATAACGTAACAATATATAACGTTATACGTTATATGGTAATGCTATATAACGATATACGTTATTACGTAATAGTATATATCGTTATACGTTATTACGTAATAGTATATAATGTTATACTTTATATGGTAATACTATATAACGTTATACGTTATAAGGTATCACTATATAACGTTATACGTTATATGGTAATACTATATAACAATATACGATATTACGTAATAGTATATGTCGTTATACGTTATTACGTAATAGTATATAATGTTATACTTTATATGGTAATACTATATAACGTTATACGTTATAACGTATCACTATATAACGTTATACGTTATATGGAAATACTGTATAACGATATACGTTATTACGTAATAGCATATATCGTTATACGTTATAACGTAACACTATATAACGTTATACGTTATATGGTAATGCTATATATCGTTATACGTTATATGGTAATGCTATATAACGATATACGTTATTAAGTAATATTATATATCGCTATACGTTATAACGTAACACTATATAACGTTATACGTTATATGGTAATACTATATATCGTTATACGTTATAACGTAACAATATATAACGTTATACGTTATATGGTAATGCTATATAACGATATACGTTATTACGTAATAGTATATACCGTTATACGTTATTACGTAATAGTATATAATGTTATACTTTATATGGTAATACTATATAACGTTATACGTTATAAGGTATCACTATATAACGTTATACGTTATATGGTAATACTATATAACAATATACGATATTACGTAATAGTATATGTCGTTATACGTTATTACGTAATAGTATATAATGTTATACTTTATATGGTAATACTATATAACGTTATACGTTATAACGTATCACTATATAACGTTATACGTTATAACGTATCACTATATAACGTTATACGTTATAACGTATCACTATATAACGTTATACGTTATAACGTATCACTATATAACGTTATACGTTATAACGTATCACTATATAACGTTATACGTTATATGGTAATACTATATAACAATATACGTTATTACGTAATAGTATATATCGTTTTACGTTATATGGTAATATTATATATCGTTATACGTTATAACGTAACAATATATAACGTTATACGTTATATGGAAATACTATACAACGGTATACGTTATTACGTAATAGTATATATCGTTATACGTTATAACGTAACACTATATAACGTTATACGTTATATGGTAATACTATATATCGTTATACGTTATAACGTAACAATATATAACGTTATACGTTATATGGAAATACTATATAACGATATACGTTATTACGTAATAGCATATATCGTTATACGTTATAACGAAACGCTATATAACGTTACACGTTATATGGTAATGCTATATATCGTTATACGTTATATGGTAATGCTATATAACGATATACGTTATTAAGTAATATTTTATATCGCTATACGTTATAACGTAACACTATATAACGTTATACGTTATAACGTATCACTATATAACGTTATACGTTATATGGTAATACTATATAACAATATACGATATTACGTAATAGTATATGTCGTTATACGTTATTACGTAATAGTATATAATGTTATGCTTTATATGGTAATACTATATAACGTTATACGTTACAACGTATCACTATATAACGTTATACGTTATATGGTAATACTATATAATGTTATACGTTATTACTAAATAGTATATATCGATATACGTTATTACGTAATAGTATATATCGTTTTACGTTATATGGTAATGCTATATAACGTTATACGGTATAACGTATAACTATATAACGTTATACGTTATAACGTATCACTATATAACGTTATACGTTATAACGTATCACTATATAACGTTATACGTTATATGGTCATACTATATAACGATATACGTTATTACGTAATAGTATATATCGTTATACGTTATAGCGTAACACTACATAACGTTATACGTTATATGGTAATACTATATATCGTTATACGTTATAACGTAACAATATATAACGTTATACGTTATATGGTAATGCTATGTAACGATATACGTTATTACCTAATAGTATATATCGTTATACGTTATTACGTAATAGTATAAAATGTTATACTTTATATGGTAATACTATATAACGTTATACGTTATAACGTATCACTATATAACGTTATACGTTATAACGTATCACTATATAACGTTATACGTTATAACGTATCACTATATAACGTTATACGTTATATGGTAATACTATGTAACAATATACGTTATTACGTAGTAGTATATATCCTTTAACGGTATATGGTAATGCTATATAACGTTATACGTTATTACGTAATAGTATATATCGTTTTACGTTATATGGTAATGCTATATAACGTTATACGTTATAACGTAACACTATATAACGTTATACGTTATATGGTAATTCTATATAACGTTATACGTTATTACGTAATAGTATATATCGTTTTACGTTATATGGTAATGCTATATAACGTTATACGTTATAACGTAACACTATATAACGTTATACGTTATATGGCAATGCTATATATCGTCATACGTTATAACGTAACAATATATAACGTTATACGTTATATGGTAATACTATATATCGTTATACGTTATACCGTAACAATATATAACATTATACGTTATATGGTAATACTATTTAACGATATACGATATTACGTAATAGTATATGTCGTTATACGTTATTACGTAATAGTGGATAATGTTATGCTTTATATGGTAATACTATATAACGTTATACGTTATTACGTAATAGTATATATCGTTTTACGTTATATGGTAATGCTATATAACGTTATACGTTATAACGTAACACTATATAACGTTATACGTTATATGGTAATGCTATATATCGTCATACGTTATAACGTAACAATATATAACGTTTTACGTTATATGGTAATGCTATATAACGTTATACGTTATAACGTAACACTATATAACGTTATACGTTATATGGTAATTCTATATAACGTTATACGTTATTACGTAATAGTATATATCGTTTTACGTTTTATGGTAATGCTATATAACGTTATACGTTATAACGTAACACTATATAACGTTATACGTTATATGGTAATGCTATATATCGTCATACGTTATAACGTAACAATATATAACGTTATACGTTATATGGTAATACTATATATCGTTATACGTTATACCGTAACAATATATATAAAATTATACGTTATATGGTAATACTATTTAACGATATACGATATTACGTAATAGTATATGTCGTTATATGTTATTACGTAATAGTGTATAATGTTATGCTTTATATGGTAATACTATATAACGTTATACGTTATAACGTATCACTATATAACGTTATACGTTATATGGTAATACTATTTAACAATATACGTTATTACGTAATAGTATATATCGTTTTACGATATATGGTAATGCTATATATCGTTATACGTTATAACGTAACAATATATAACGTTATACGTTATATGGAAATACTATATAACGATATACGTTATTACGTAATAGTATATATCGTTTTACGATATATGTAATGCTATATAACGTTATACGTTATACCGTAACAATATATAACGTTATACGTTATATGGTAATACTAGTATATCGTTATACGTAATAACGTAACAATATATAACGTTATACGTTATATGGTAGTACTATTTAACGATATACGATATTACGTAATAGTATATGTCGTTATACGTTATTACGTAATAGTATATAATGTTATACTTTATATGGTAATACTATATAACGTTATACGTTATAACGTATCACTATATAACGTTATACGATATATGGTCATATTATATAACGATATACGTTATTACGTAATAGTATATATCGTTTTACGTTATATGGTAATACTATATACCGTTATACGTTATAACGTAACAATATATAACGTTATACGTTATATGGAAATACTATATAACGATATACGTTATTACGTAATAGTATATATCGTTATACGTTATAACGTAAGACTATATAACGTTATACGTTATATGGTAATACTATATAACGATATACGTTATAACGTAACAATATATAACGTTGTACGTTATATGGTAATACTATATAACGATATACGTTATTACGTAATAGTATATATCGTTATACGTGTATAACGTATCACTATATAACGTTATGCGTTATATGGTAATACTATACAACAATATACGTTTTACGTAATAGTATATATCCTTTTACGTTATATGGTAATGCCTATATAACGATGTACGTTATAACGTAACACTATATAACGTTATACGTTATATGGTAATACTATATATCGTTATACGTTATAACGTAACAATATATAACGTTATACGTTATATGGTAATACTATATATCGAAATACGTTATTACGTAATAGTATATATCGCTATACGTTATAACGTAACACTATATAACGTTATACGTTATATGGAAATTCTATATAACGTTATACGTTATTACGTAATAGTATATATCGTTTTACGTTATATGGTAATGCTATATAACGTTATACGTTATAACGTAACACTATATAACGTTATACGTTATATGGTAATACTATATATCGTCATACGTTATAACGTAACAATATATAACGTTATACGTTATATGGTAATACTATATATCGTTATACGTTATACCGTAGCAATATATAACATTATACGTTATATGGTAATACTATATATCGTTATTCGTTATAACGTAACACTATATAACGTTATACGTTATATGGAAATACTGTATAACGATATACGTTATTACGTAATAGTATATATCGTTATACGTTATTACGTAATAGTATATAATGTTATACTTTATATGGTAATACTATATAACGTTATACGTTATAAGGTATCACTATATAACGTTATACGTTATATGGTAATACTATATAACAATATACGATATTACGTAATAGTATATGTCGTTATACGTTATTACGTAATAGTATATAATGTTATACTTTATATGGTAATACTATATAACGTTATACGTTATAACGTATCACTATATAACGTTATACGTTATATGGTAATACTATATAACAATATACGTTATTACGTAATAGTATATATCGTTTTACGTTATATGGTAATATTATATATCGTTATACGTTATAACGTAACAATATATAACGTTATACGTTATATGGAAATACTATACAACGGTATACGTTATTACGTAATAGTATATATCGTTATACGTTATAACGTAACACTATATAACGTTATACGTTATATGGTAATACTATATATCGTTATACGTTATAACGTAACAATATATAACGTTATACGTTATATGGAAATACTATATGACGATATACGTTATTACGTAATAGCATATATCGTTATACGTTATAACGAAACACTATATAACGTTATACGTTATATGGTAATGCTATATATCGTTATACGTTATATGGTAATGCTATATAACGATATACGTTATTAAGTAATATTATATATCGCTATACGTTATAACGTAACACTATATAACGTTATACGTTATATGGTAATACTATATAACGTTATACGTTATAACGTATCACTATATAACGTTATACGTTATATGGTAATACTATATAACAATATACGATATTACGTAGTAGTATATGTCGTTATACGTTATTACGTAATAGTATATAATGTTATACTTTATATGGTAATACTATATAACGTTATACGTTATAACGTATCACTATATAACGTTATACGTTATATGTTAATACTATATAACGATATACGATATTACGTAACAGTATATGTCGTTATACGTTATATGGTAATGCTATATAACGTTATACGTTATAACGTAACACTATATAACGTTATACGTTATATGGTAATACTATATAATGTTATACGTTATTACTAAATAGTATATATCGATATACGTTATTACGTAATAGTATATATCGTTTTACGTTATATGGTAATGCTATATAACGTTATACGTTATAACGTAACAATATATAACGCTATACGTTATATGGTAATACTATGTAACCATATACGTTATTACGTAATAGTATATATCGTTATACGTTATTACGTAATAGTATATAATGTTATACTTTATATGGTAATACTATATAACGTTATACGGTATAACGTATAACTATATAACGTTATACGTTATAACGTATCACTATATAACGTTATACGTTATATGGTCATACTATATAACGATATACGTTATTACGTAATAGTATATATCGTTATACGTTATAGCGTAACACTACATAACGTTATACGTTATATGGTAATACTATATATCGTTATACGTTATAACGTAACAATATATAACGTTATACGTTATATGGTAATGCTATGTAACGATATACGTTATTACCGAATAGTATATATCGTTATACGTTATTACGTAATAGTATATAATGTTATACTTTATATGGTAATACTATATAACGTTATACGTTATAACGTATCACTATATAACGTTATACGTTATAACGTATCACTATATAACGTTATACGTTATAACGTAGCACTATATAACGTTATACGTTATAACGTATCACTATATACGTTATAACGTATATATGGTAATACTATATAACAATATACGTTATTACGTAGTAGTATATATCCTTTTACGTTATATGGTAATGCTATATAACGTTATACGTTATAACGTAACACTATATAACGTTATACGTTATATGGTAATGCTATATATCGTCCATACGTTATAACGTAACAATATATAACGTTATACGTTATATGGTGATACTATATATCGTTATACGTTATACCGTAACAATATATAACATTATACGTTATATGGTAATACTATTTAACGATATACGATATTATGTAATAGTATATGTCGTTATACGTTATTACGTAATAGTGTATAATGTTATACTTTATATGGTAATACTATATAACGTTATACGTTATAACGTATCACTATATAACGTTATACGTTATATGGTAATACTATATAACAATATACGTTATTACGTAATAGTATATATCGTTTTACGATATATGGTAATGCTATATATCGTTATACGTTATAACGTAACAATATATAACGTTATACGTTATATGGAAATACTATATAACGATATACGTTATTACGTAATAGTATATATCGTTATACGTTATAACGTAAGACTATATAACGTTATACGTTATATGGTAATACTATATAACGATATACGTTATAACGTATCACTATATAACGTTATACGTTATAACGTATCACTATATAACGTTATACGTTATATGGTAATACTATATAACGATATACGTTATTACGTAGTAGTATATATCCTTTTACGTTATATGGTAATGCTATATAACGTTATACGTTATTACGTAATAGTATATATCGTTTTACGTTATATGGTAATGCTATATAACGTTATACGTTATAACGTAACACTATAATAACGTTATACGTTATATGGTAATACTATATATCGTTATACGTTATAACGTAACAATATATAACGTTATACGTTATATGGGTAAGACTATATATCGTCATACGTTATAACGTAACAATATATAACGTTATACGTTATATGGTAATACTATATATCGTTATACGTTATACCGTAACAATATATAACATTATACGTTATATGGTAATACTATATAATGTTATACGTTATTACTAAATAGTATATATCGTTATACGTTATTACGTAATAGTATATATTGTTATACATTGTATGGTAATACTATATAACAATATACGTTATTACGTAATAGTATATATCGTTTTACGATATATGGTAATGCTATATAACGTTATACGTTATACCGTAACAATATATAACGTTATACGTTATATGGTAATACTATATATCGTTATACGTTATAACGTAACACTATATAACGATATACGCTATATGGTAATACTATATAACGATATACGATATTACGTAATAGTATATGTCGTTATACGTTATTACGTAATAGTATATAATGTTATACTTTATATGGTAATACTATATAACGTTATACGTTATATGGTAATGCTATATAACGATATACGTTATTAAGTAATATTATATATCGCTATACGTTATAACGTAACACTATATAACGTTATACGTTATATGGTAATACTATATAATGTTATACGTTATTACTAAATAGTATATATCGATATACGTTATTACGTAATAGTATATATCGTAAACTTATAAACGTTATGTAGTGTTACAGCTATAACGTATAACGATATATAATATTACGTAATAACGTATATCGTTATATAGTATGACCATATAACGTATAACGTTAATAGTGATACGTTATAACGCTATAACGTTATATAGTTATACGTTATACCGTATAACGTTATATAGTATAACGTTATACGGTATAACGTATAACTATATAACGTTATACGTTATAACGTATCACTATATAACGTTATACGTTATATGGTCATACTATATAACGATATACGTTATTACGTAATAGTATATATCGTTATACGTTATAGCGTAACACTACATAACGTTATACGTTATATGGTAATACTATATATCGTTATACGTTATAACGTAACAATATATAACGTTATACGTTATATGGTAATGCTATGTAACGATATACGTTATTACCGAATAGTATATATCGTTATACGTTATTACGTAATAGTATATAATGTTATACTTTATATGGTAATACTATATAACGTTATACGTTATAACGTATCACTATATAACGTTATACGTTATAACGTATCACTATATAACGTTATACGTTATAACGTATCACTATATAACGTTATACGTTATATGGTAATACTATATAACAATATACGTTATTACGTAATAGTATATATCGTTTTACGTTATATGGTAATATTATATATCGTTATACGTTATAACGTAACAATATATAACGTTATACGTTATATGGAAATACTATACAACGGTATACGTTATTACGTAAGAGTATATATCGTTATACGTTATAACGTAACACTATATAACGTTATACGTTATATGGTAATACTATATATCGTTATACGTTATAACGTAACAATATATAACGTTATACGTTATATGGAAATACTATATAACGATATACGTTATTACGTAATAGCATATATCGTTATACGTTATAACGAAACGCTATATAACGTTACACGTTATATGGTAATGCTATATATCGTTATACGTTATATGGTAATGCTATATATCGTTATACGTTATATGGTAATGCTATATAACGATATACGTTATTAAGTAATATTATATATCGCTATACGTTATAACGTAACACTATATGACGTTATACGTTATATGGTAATACGATATATCGTTATACGTTATAACGTAACAATATATAACGTTATACGTTATATGGTAATGCTATATAACGATATACGTTATTACGTAATAGTATATATCGTTATTCGTTATTACGTAATAGTATATAATGTTATACTTTATATGGTAATACTATATAACGTTATACGTTATAAGGTATCACTATATAACGTTATACGTTATATGGTAATACTATATAACAATATACGTTATTACGTAATAGTATATATCCTTTTACGTTATATGGTAATTCTATATAACGATATACGTTATAACGTAACACTATATAACGTTATACGTTATATGGTAATACTATATATCGTTATACGTTATATGGTAATACTATATATCGTTATTCGTTATAACGTAACACTATATAACGTTATACGTTATATGGTAATACTATACAACCTTATACGATATTACGTAATAGTATATGTCGTTATACGTTATTACGTAATAGTATGTAATGTTATACTTTATAGGGTAATACTATATAACGTTATACGTTATAACGTATCACTATATAACGTTATACGTTATATGGTAATACTATATAACGATATACGTTATTACGTAATAGTACATACCGTTATACGTTATTACGTAATAGTATATAATGTTATACTTTATTTGGTAATACTATATAACGTTATACGTTATAACGTATCACTATATAACGTTATGCGTTATATGGTAATACTATACAACAATATACGTTATTACGTAATAGTATATATCCTTTTACGTTATATGGTAATGCTATATAACGATGTACGTTATAACGTAACACTATATAACGTTATACGTTATATGGTAATACTATATATCGTTATACGTTATAACGTAACAATATATAACGTTATACGTTATATGGTAATACTATATAACGAAATACGTTATTACGTAATAGAATATATCGCTATACGTTATAACGTAACACTATATAACGTTATACGTTATATGGTAATTCTATATAACGTTATACGTTATTACGTAATAGTATATATCGTTTTACGTTATATGGTAATGCTATATAACGTTATACGTTATAAGGTAACACTATATAACGTTATACGTTATATGGTAATACTATATATCGTCATACGTTATAACGTAACACTATATAACGTTATACGTTATATGGTAATGCTATATATCGTTATACGTTATATGGTAATGCTATATAACGATATACGTTATTAAGTAATATTATATATCGCTATACGTTATAACGTAACACTATATAACGTTATACGTTATATGGTAATACTATATATCGTTATACGTTATAACGTAACAATATATAACGTTATACGTTATATGGTAATGCTATATAACGATATACGGTATTACGTAATAGTATATATCGTTATACGTTATTACGTAATAGTATATAATGTTATACTTTATATGGTAATACTATATAACGTTATACGTTATAAGGTATCACTATATAACGTTATACGTTATATGGTAATGCTATATAACAATATACGATATTACGTAATAGTATATGTCGTTATACGTTATTACGTAATAGTATATAATGTTATACTTTATATGGTAATACTATATAACGTTATACGTTATAACGTATCACTATATAACGTTATACGTTATATGGTAATACTATATAACAATATACGTTATTACGTAATAGTATATATCGTTTTACGTTATATGGTAATATTATATATCGTTATACGTTATAACGTAACAATATATAACGTTATATGTTATATGGAAATACTATACAACGGTATACGTTATTACGTAATAGTATATATCGTTATACGTTATAACGTAACACTATATAACGTTATACGTTATATGGTAATACTATATATCGTTATACGTTATAACGTAACAATATATAACGTTATACGTTATATGGAAATACTATATAACGATATACGTTATTACGTAATAGCATATATCGTTATACGTTATAACGAAACACTATATAACGTTATACGTTATATGGTAATGCTATATATCGTTATACGTTATATGGTAATGCTATATAACGATATACGTTATTAAGTAATATTATATATCGCTATATGTTATAACGTAACACTATATAACGTTATACGTTATATGGTAATACTATATAACGTTATACGTTATAACGTATCACTATATAACGTTATACTTTATATGGTAATACTATATAACAATATACGATATTACGTAACAGTATATGTCGTTATACGTTATATGGTAATGCTATATAACGTTATACGTTATAACGTAACACTATATAACGTTATACGTTATATGGTAATACTATATAATGTTATACGTTATTACTAAATAGTATATATCGTTATACGTTATTACGTAATAGTATATATCGTTTTACGTTATATGGTAATGCTATATAACGTTATACGTTATAACGTAACAATATATAACGCTATACGTTATATGGTAATACTATATAACCATATACGTTATTACGTAATAGTATATATCGTTATACGTTATTACGTAATAGTATATAATGTTATACTTTATATGGTAATACTATATAACGTTATACGGTATAACGTATAACTATATAACGTTATACGTTATAACGTATCACTATATAACGTTATACGTTATATGGTCATACTATATAACGATATACGTTATTACGTAATAGTATATATCGTTATACGTTATAGCGTAACACTACATAACGTTATACGTTATATGGTAATACTATATATCGTTATACGTTATAACGTAACAATATATAACGTTATACGTTATATGGTAATGCTATGTAACGATATACGTTATTACCTAATAGTATATATCGTTATACGTTATTACGTAATAGTATATAATGTTATACTTTATATGGTAATACTATATAACGTTATACGTTATAACGTATCACTATATAACGTTATACTTTATAACGTATCACTATATAACGTTATACGTTATAACGTATCACTATATAACGTTATACGTTATATGGTAATACTATATAACAATATACGTTATTACGTAGTAGTATATATCCTTTTACGTTATATGGTAATGCTATATAACGTTATACGTTATTACGTAATAGTATATATCGTTTTACGTTATATGGTAATGCTATATAACGTTATACGTTATAACGTAACACTATATAACGTTATACGTTATATGGTAATTCTATATAACGTTATACGTTATTACGTAATAGTATATATCGTTTTACGTTATATGGTAATGCTATATAACGTTATACGTTATAACGTAACACTATATAACGTTATACGTTATATGGTAATGCTATATATCGTCATACGTTATAACGTAAGAATATATAACGTTATACGTTATATGGTAATACTATATATCGTTATACGTTATACCGTAACAATATATAACATTATACGTTATATGGTAATACTATATAATGTTATACGTTATTACGTAATAGAATATATCGCTATACGTTATAACGTAACACTATATAACGTTATACGTTATATGGTAATTCTATATAACGTTATACGTTATTACGTAATAGTATATATCGTTTTACGTTATATGGTAATGCTATATATCGTTATACGTTATATGGTAATGCTATATAACGATATACGTTATTAAGTAATATTATATATCGCTATACGTTATAACGTAACACTATATAACGTTATACGTTATATGGTAATACTATATATCGTTATACGTTATAACGTAACAATATATAACGTTATACGTTATATGGTAATGCTATATAACGATATACGGTATTACGTAATAGTATATATCGTTATACGTTATTACGTAATAGTATATAATGTTATACTTTATATGGTAATACTATATAACGTTATACGTTATAAGGTATCACTATATAACGTTATACGTTATATGGTAATGCTATATAACAATATACGATATTACGTAATAGTATATGTCGTTATACGTTATTACGTAATAGTATATAATGTTATACTTTATATGGTAATACTATATAACGTTATACGTTATAACGTATCACTATATAACGTTATACGTTATATGGTAATACTATATAACAATATACGTTATTACGTAATAGTATATATCGTTTTACGTTATATGGTAATATTATATATCGTTATACGTTATAACGTAACAATATATAACGTTATATGTTATATGGAAATACTATACAACGGTATACGTTATTACGTAATAGTATATATCGTTATACGTTATAACGTAACACTATATAACGTTATACGTTATATGGTAATACTATATATCGTTATACGTTATAACGTAACAATATATAACGTTATACGTTATATGGAAATACTATATAACGATATACGTTATTACGTAATAGCATATATCGTTATACGTTATAACGAAACACTATATAACGTTATACGTTATATGGTAATGCTATATATCGTTATACGTTATATGGTAATGCTATATAACGATATACGTTATTAAGTAATATTATATATCGCTATATGTTATAACGTAACACTATATAACGTTATACGTTATATGGTAATACTATATAACGTTATACGTTATAACGTATCACTATATAACGTTATACTTTATATGGTAATACTATATAACAATATACGATATTACGTAATAGTATATGTCGTTATACGTTATTACGTAATAGTATATAATGTTATACTTTATATGGTAATACTATATAACGTTATACGTTATAGCGTATCACTATATAACGTTATACGTTATATGGTAATACTATATAACGATATACGATATTACGTAACAGTATATGTCGTTATACGTTATATGGTAATGCTATATAACGTTATACGTTATAACGTAACACTATATAACGTTATACGTTATATGGTAATACTATATAATGTTATACGTTATTACTAAATAGTATATATCGTTATACGTTATTACGTAATAGTATATATCGTTTTACGTTATATGGTAATGCTATATAACGTTATACGTTATAACGTAACACTATATAACGTTATACGTTATATGGTAATGCTATATATCGTCATACGTTATAACGTAAGAATATATAACGTTATACGTTATATGGTAATACTATATATCGTTATACGTTATACCGTAACAATATATAACATTATACGTTATATGGTAATACTATATAATGTTATACGTTATTACTAAATAGTATATATCGATATACGTTATTACGTAATAGTATATATCGTTATACGTTGTATGGTAATACTATATAACAATATACGTTATTACGTAATATTATATATCGTTTTACGATATATGGTAATGCTATATAACGTTATACGTTATACCGTAACAATATATAACGTTATACGTTATAAAGTAACAATATATAACGTTATACGTTATATGGTAATACTATATATCGTTATACGTTTTACCGTAACAATATATAACATTATACGTTATATGGTAATACTATATAATGTTATACGTTATTACTAAATAGTATATATCGATATACGTTATTACGTAATAGTATATATCGTTATACGTTGTATGGTAATACTATATAACGATATACGTTATTACGTAATAGTATATATCGTTATACGTTATAACGTAAGACTATATAACGTTATACGTTATATGGTAATACTATATAACGATATACGTTATAACGTATCACTATATAACGTTATACGTTATAACGTATCACTATATAACGTTATACGTTATATGGTAATACTATATAACAATATACGTTATTACGTAGTAGTATATATCCTTTTACGTTATATGATAATGCTATATAACGTTATACGTTATTACGTAATAGTATATATCGTTTTACGTTATATGGTAATGCTATATAACGTTATACGTTATAACGTAACACTATATAACGTTATACGTTATATGGTAATACTATATATCGTTATACGTTATAACGTAACAATATATAACGTTATACGTTATATGGCAATACTATATAACGATATACGTTATTACGTAATAGTATATATCGCTATACGTTATTACGTAACACTATATAACGTTATACGTTATATGGTAATTCTATATAACGTTATACGTTATTACGTAATAGTATATATCGTTTTACGTTATATGGTAATGCTATATAACGTTATACGTTATAACGTAACACTATATAACGTTATACGTTATATGGTAATGCTATATATCGTTATACGTTATATGGTAATGCTATATAACGATATACGTTATTAAGTAATAGTATATATCGCTATACGTTATAACGTAACACTATATAACGTTATACGTTATATGGTAATACTATATAACGTTATACGTTATTACGTAATAGTATATATCGTTTTACGTTATATGGTAATGCTATATAACGTTATACGTTATAACGTAACAATATATAACGTTATACGTTATATGGTAATGCTATATAACGATATACGTTATTACGTAATAGTATATATCGTTATACGTTATTACGTAATAGTATATAATGTTATACTTTATATGGTAATACTATATAACGTTATTCGTTATAACGTAACACTATATAACGTTATACGTTATATGGTAATACTATATAACGATATACGATATTACGTAACAGTATATGTCGTTATACGTTATTACGTAATAGTATGTAATGTTATACTTTATATGGTAATACTATATAACGTTATACGTTATAACGTATCACTATATAACGTTATACGTTATATGGTAATACTATATATCGTTATACGTTATAACGTAACAATATATAAAGTTATACGTTATATGGTAGTACAATTTAACGATATACGATATTACGTAATAGTATATGTCGTTATACGTTATTACGTAATAGTATATAATGTTATACTTTATATGGTAATACTATATATCGTTATACGTTATAACGTATCACTATATAACGTTATACGATATATGGTCATATTATATAACGATATACGTTATTACGTAATAGTATATATCGCTTTACGTTATATGGTAATACTATATATCGTTATACGTTATAACGTAACAATATATAACGTTATACGTTATATGGAAATACTATATAACGATATACGTTATTACGTAATAGTATATATCGTTATACGTTATAACGTAACACTATATAACGTTATTCGTTATATGGTAATACTATATATCGTTATACGTTATAACGTAACAATATATAACGTTATACGTTATATGGTAATACTATATAACGATATACGTTATTACGTAATAGTATATATCGCTATACGTTATTACGTAACACTATATAACGTTATACGTTATATGGTAATTCTATATAACGTTATACGTTATTACGTAATAGTATATATCGTTTTACGTTATATGGTAATGCTATATAACGTTATACGTTATAACGTAACACTATATAACGTTATACGTTATATGGTAATACTATATATCGTCATACGTTATAACGTAACAATATATAACGTTATACGTTATATGGTAATACTATATATCGTTATACGTTATACCGTAACAATATATAACATTGTACGTTATATGGTAATACTATATAATGTTATACGTTATTACTAAATAGTATATATCGTTATACGTTATTACGTAATAGTATATACCGTTATACGTTGTATGGTAATACTATATAACAATATACGTTATTACGTAATAGTATATATCGTTTTACGATATATGGTAATGCTATATAACGTTATACGTTATACCGTAACAATATATAACGTTATACGTTATAACGTGACAATATATAACGTTATACGTTATATGGTAATACTATTTAGCGATATACGATATTATGTAATAGTATATGTCGTTATACGTTATTACGTAATAGTGTATAATGTTATACTTTATATGGTAATACTATATAACGTTATACGTTATAACGTATCACTATATAACGTTATAAGTTATATGGTAATACTATATAACAGTATACGTTATTACGTAATAGTATATATCGTTTTACGTTATATGGTAATGCTATATAACGATATACGTTATAACGTAACACTATATAACGTTATACGTTATATGGTAATACTATATATCGTTATACGTTATATGGTAATACTATATATCGTTATTCGTTATAACGTAACACTATATAACGTTATACGTTATATGGTAATACTATATAACAATATACGATATTACGTAATAGTATATGTCGTTATACGTTATTACGTAATAGTATATAATGTTATACTTTATATGGTAATACTATATAACGTTATACGTTATAACGTATCACTATATAACGTTATACGTTATATGGTAATACTATATAACAATATACGTTATTACGTAATAGTATATATCGTTTTACGTTATATGGTAATATTATATATCGTTATACGTTATAACGTAACAATATATAACGTTATACGTTATATGGAAATACTATACAACGGTATACGTTATTACGTAATAGTATATATCGTTATACGTTATAACGTAACACTATATAACGTTATACGTTATATGGTAATACTATATATCGTTATACGTTATAACGTAACAATATATAACGTTATACGTTATATGGAAATACTATATAACGATATACGTTATTACGTAATAGCATATATCGTTATACGTTATAACGTAACACTATATAACGTTATACGTTATATGGTAATGCTATATATCGTTATACGTTATATGGTAATGCTATATAACGATATACGTTATTAAGTAATATTATATATCGCTATACGTTATAACGTAACACTATATAACGTTATACGTTATATGGTAATACTATATATCGTTATACGTTATAACGTAACAACATATAACGTTATACGTTATATGGTAATGCTATATAACGATATACGTTATTACGTAATAGTATATATCGTTATACGTTATTACGTAATAGTATATAATGTTATACTTTATATGGTAATACTATATAACGTTATTCGTTATAACGTAACACTATATAACGTTATACGTTATATGGTAATACTATATAACGATATACGATATTACGTAATAGTATATGTCGTTATACGTTATTACGTAATAGTATGTAATGTTATACTTTATATGGTAATACTATATAACGTTATACGTTATAACGTATCACTATATAACGTTATACGTTATATGGTAATACTATATATCGTTATACGTTATAACGTAACAATATATAACGTTATACGTTATATGGTAGTACTATTTAACGATATACGATATTACGTAATAGTATATGTCGTTATACGTTATTACGTAATAGTATATAATGTTATACTTTATATGGTAATACTATATAACGTTATACGTTATAACGTATCACTATATAACGTTATACGTTATATGGTAATACTATATAACAATATACGTTATTACGTAATAGTATATATCGTTTTACGTTATATGGTAATATTATATATCGTTATACGTTATAACGTAACAATATATAACGTTATACGTTATATGGAAATACTATACAACGGTATACGTTATTACGTAATAGTATATATCGTTATACGTTATAACGTAACACTATATAACGTTATACGTTATATGGTAATACTATATATCGTTATACGTTATAACGTAACAATATATAACGTTATACGTTATATGGAAATACTATATAACGATATACGTTATTACGTAATAGCATATATCGTTATACGTTATAACGTAACACTATATAACGTTATACGTTATATGGTAATGCTATATATCGTTATACGTTATATGGTAATGCTATATAACGATATACGTTATTAAGTAATATTATATATCGCTATACGTTATAACGTAACACTATATAACGTTATACGTTATATGGTAATACTATATATCGTTATACGTTATAACGTAACAACATATAACGTTATACGTTATATGGTAATGCTATATAACGATATACGTTATTACGTAATAGTATATATCGTTATACGTTATTACGTAATAGTATATAATGTTATACTTTATATGGTAATACTATATAACGTTATTCGTTATAACGTAACACTATATAACGTTATACGTTATATGGTAATACTATATAACGATATACGATATTACGTAATAGTATATGTCGTTATACGTTATTACGTAATAGTATGTAATGTTATACTTTATATGGTAATACTATATAACGTTATACGTTATAACGTATCACTATATAACGTTATACGTTATATGGTAATACTATATATCGTTATACGTTATAACGTAACAATATATAACGTTATACGTTATATGGTAGTACTATTTAACGATATACGATATTACGTAATAGTATATGTCGTTATACGTTATTGCGTAATAGTATATAATGTTATACTTTATATGGTAATACTATATAACGTTATACGTTATAACGTATCACTATATAACGTTATACGATATATGGTCATACTATATAACGATATACGTTATTACGTAATAGTATATATCGTTTTACGTTATATGGTAATACTATATATCGTTATACGTTATAACGTAACAATATATAACGTTATACGTTATATGGTAGTACTATTTAACGATATACGTTATTACGTAATAGTACATACCGTTATACGTTATTACGTAATAGTATATACCGTTATACGTTATTACGTAATAGTATATAATGTTATACTTTATTTGGTAATACTATATAACGTTATACGTTATAACGTATCACTATATAACGTTATGCGTTATATGGTAATACTATACAACAATATACGTTATTACGTAATAGTATATATCCTTTTACGTTATATGGTAATGCTATATAACGATGTACGTTATAACGTAACACTATATAACGTTATACGTTATATGGTAATACTATATATCGTTATACGTTATAACGTAACAATATATAACGTTATACGTTATATGGTAATGCTATATAACGATATACGTTATTACGTAATAGTATATATCGTTATACGTTATTACGTAATAGTATATAATGTTATACTTTATATGGTAATACTATATAACGTTATACGTTATAAGGTATCACTATATAACGTTATACGTTATATGGTAATACTATATAACAATATACGATATTACGTAATAGTATATGTCGTTATACGTTATTACGTAATAGTATATAATGTTATACTTTATATGGTAATACTATATAACGTTATACGTTATAACGTATCACTATATAACGTTATACGTTATAACGTATCACTATATAACGTTATACGTTATATGGAAATACTGTATAACGATATACGTTATTACGTAATAGCATATATCGTTATACGTTATAACGTAACACTATATAACGTTATACGTTATATGGTAATGCTATATATCGTTATACGTTATATGGTAATGCTATATAACGATATACGTTATTAAGTAATATTATATATCGCTATACGTTATAACGTAACACTATATAACGTTATACGTTATATGGTAATACTATATATCGTTATACGTTATAACGTAACAATATATAACGTTATACGTTATATGGTAATGCTATATAACGATATACGTTATTACGTAATAGTATATACCGTTATACGTTATTACGTAATAGTATATAATGTTATACTTTATATGGTAATACTATATAACGTTATACGTTATAAGGTATCACTATATAACGTTATACGTTATATGGTAATACTATATAACAATATACGATATTACGTAATAGTATATGTCGTTATACGTTATTACGTAATAGTATATAATGTTATACTTTATATGGTAATACTATATAACGTTATACGTTATAACGTATCACTATATAACGTTATACGTTATAACGTATCACTATATAACGTTATACGTTATAACGTATCACTATATAACGTTATACGTTATATGGTAATACTATATAACAATATACGTTATTACGTAATAGTATATATCGTTTTACGTTATATGGTAATATTATATATCGTTATACGTTATAACGTAACAATATATAACGTTATACGTTATATGGAAATACTATACAACGGTATACGTTATTACGTAATAGTATATATCGTTATACGTTATAACGTAACACTATATAACGTTATACGTTATATGGTAATACTATATATCGTTATACGTTATAACGTAACAATATATAACGTTATACGTTATATGGAAATACTATATAACGATATACGTTATTACGTAATAGCATATATCGTTATACGTTATAACGAAACGCTATATAACGTTACACGTTATATGGTAATGCTATATATCGTTATACGTTATATGGTAATGCTATATAACGATATACGTTATTAAGTAATATTTTATATCGCTATACGTTATAACGTAACACTATATAACGTTATACGTTATAACGTATCACTATATAACGTTATACGTTATATGGTAATACTATATAACAATATACGATATTACGTAATAGTATATGTCGTTATACGTTATTACGTAATAGTATATAATGTTATGCTTTATATGGTAATACTATATAACGTTATACGTTACAACGTATCACTATATAACGTTATACGTTATATGGTAATACTATATAATGTTATACGTTATTACTAAATAGTATATATCGATATACGTTATTACGTAATAGTATATATCGTTTTACGTTATATGGTAATGCTATATAACGTTATACGGTATAACGTATAACTATATAACGTTATACGTTATAACGTATCACTATATAACGTTATACGTTATAACGTATCACTATATAACGTTATACGTTATATGGTCATACTATATAACGATATACGTTATTACGTAATAGTATATATCGTTATACGTTATAGCGTAACACTACATAACGTTATACGTTATATGGTAATACTATATATCGTTATACGTTATAACGTAACAATATATAACGTTATACGTTATATGGTAATGCTATGTAACGATATACGTTATTACCTAATAGTATATATCGTTATACGTTATTACGTAATAGTATAAAATGTTATACTTTATATGGTAATACTATATAACGTTATACGTTATAACGTATCACTATATAACGATATACGTTATATGGTAATACTATATAACAATATACGTTATTACGTAGTAGTATATATCCTTTAACGTTATATGGTAATGCTATATAACGTTATACGTTATTACGTAATAGTATATATCGTTTTACGTTATATGGTAATGCTATATAACGTTATACGTTATAACGTAACACTATATAACGTTATACGTTATATGGTAATTCTATATAACGTTATACGTTATTACGTAATAGTATATATCGTTTTACGTTATATGGTAATGCTATATAACGTTATACGTTATAACGTAACACTATATAACGTTATACGTTATATGGTAATGCTATATATCGTCATACGTTATAACGTAACAATATATAACGTTATACGTTATATGGTAATACTATATATCGTTATACGTTATACCGTAACAATATATAACATTATACGTTATATGGTAATACTATTTAACGATATACGATATTACGTAATAGTATATGTCGTTATACGTTATTACGTAATAGTGTATAATGTTATGCTTTATATGGTAATACTATATAACGTTATACGTTATTACGTAATAGTATATATCGTTTTACGTTATATGGTAATGCTATATAACGTTATACGTTATAACGTAACACTATATAACGTTATACGTTATATGGTAATGCTATATATCGTCATACGTTATAACGTAACAATATATAACGTTTTACGTTATATGGTAATGCTATATAACGTTATACGTTATAACGTAACACTATATAACGTTATACGTTATATGGTAATTCTATATAACGTTATACGTTATTACGTAATAGTATATATCGTTTTACGTTATATGGTAATGCTATATAACGTTATACGTTATAACGTAACACTATATAACGTTATACGTTATATGGTAATGCTATATATCGTCATACGTTATAACGTAACAATATATAACGTTATACGTTATATGGTAATACTATATATCGTTATACGTTATACCGTAACAATATATATAAAATTATACGTTATATGGTAATACTATTTAACGATATACGATATTACGTAATAGTATATGTCGTTATACGTTATTACGTAATAGTGTATAATGTTATGCTTTATATGGTAATACTATATAACGTTATACGTTATAACGTATCACTATATAACGTTATACGTTATATGGTAATACTATTTAACAATATACGTTATTACGTAATAGTATATATCGTTTTACGATATATGGTAATGCTATATATCGTTATACGTTATAACGTAACAATATATAACGTTATACGTTATATGGAAATACTATATAACGATATACGTTATTACGTAATAGTATATATCGTTTTACGATATATGGTAATGCTATATAACGTTATACGTTATACCGTAACAATATATAACGTTATACGTTATATGGTAATACTATATATCGTTATACGTAATAACGTAACAATATATAACGTTATACGTTATATGGTAGTACTATTTAACGATATACGATATTACGTAATAGTATATGTCGTTATACGTTATTACGTAATAGTATATAATGTTATACTTTATATGGTAATACTATATAACGTTATACGTTATAACGTATCACTATATAACGTTTATACGATATATGGTCATATTATATAACGATATACGTTATTACGTAATAGTATATATCGTTTTACGTTATATGGTAATACTATATACCGTTATACGTTATAACGTAACAATATATAACATTATACGTTATATGGAAATACTATATAACGATATACGTTATTACGTAATAGTATATATCGTTATACGTTATAACGTAAGACTATATAACGTTATACGTTATATGGTAATACTAATATAACGATATACGTTATAACGTAACAATATATTAACGTTGTACGTTATATGGTAATACTATATAACGATATACGTTATTACGTAATAGTATATATCGTTATACGTTATAACGTATCACTAATAAACGTTATGCGTTATATGGTAATACGTATACAAACAATATACGTTATTACGTAATAGTATATATCCTTTTACGTTATATGGTAATGCTATATAACGATGTACGTTATAACGTAACACTAATATAACGTTATTACGTTAAATGGAAATACCTGTATAACGATATACGTTATTACGTAATAGTATATATCGTTATACGTTATTACGTAATAGTATATAATGTTATACTTTATATGGTAATACTATATAACGTTATACGTTATAAGGGTATCAACTATATAACGTTATACGTTATATGGTAATACTATATAACAATATACGATATTACGTAATAGTATATGTCGTTATACGTTATTACGTAATAGTATATAATGTTATACTTTATATGGTAATACTATATAACGTTATACGTTATAAACGTATCACTATATAACGTTATACGTTATTTGGTAATTACTATATAACAATATACGTTATTACGCAATAGTATATATCGTTTTACGTTATATGGTAATATTATATATCGTTATACGTTATAACGTAACAATATATAACGTTATACGTTATATGGAAATACTATACAACGGTATTACGTTATTACGTAATAGTATATATCGTTATTACGTTATAACGTAACACTATATAACGTTATACGTTATATGGTAATACTATATATCGTTATACGTTATAACGTAACAATATATAACGTTATACGTTATATGGAAATACTATATGACGATATACGCTATTACGTAATAGGCATATATCGTTATACGTTATAACGAAACACTATATAACGTTATACGTTTATATGGTAATGCTATATATCGTTATACGTTATATGGTAATTGCTATATAACGATATACGTTATTAAGTAATATTATATATCGCTATACGTTATAACGTAACACTAATATAACGTTATACGTTATATGGTAATACTATATAACGTTATACGTTATAACGTATCACTATATAAACGTTATACGTTATATGGTTAATACTATATAACAATATACGATATTACGTAATAGTATATGTCGTTATACGTTATTACGTAATAGTATATAATGTTATACTTTATATGGTAATACTATATAACGTTATACGTTATAACGTATCACTATATAACGTTATACGTTATATGTTAATACTATATAACGATATACGATATTACGTAACAGTATATGTCGTTATACGTTATATGGTAATGCTATATAACGTTATACGTTATAACGTAACACTATATAACGTTATACGTTATATGGTAATACTATATAATGTTATACGTTATTACTAAATAGTATATATCGATATACGTTATTACGTAATAGTATATATCGTTTTACGTTATATGGTAATGCTATATAACGTTATACGTTATAACGTAACAATATATAACGCTATACGTTATATGGTAATACTATATAACCATATACGTTATTACGTAATAGTATATATCGTTATACGTTATTACGTAATAGTATATAATGTTATACTTTATATGGTAATACTATATAAACGTTATACGGTATAACGTATAACTATATAACGTTATACGTTATAACGTATCACTATATAACGTTATACGTTATATGGTCATACTATATAACGATATACGTTATTACGTAATATTATATATCGTTATACGTTATAGCGTAACACTACATAACGTTAACGTTATATGGTAATACTATATATCGTTATACGTTATAACGTAACAATATATAACGTTATACGTTATATGGTAATGCTATGTAACGATATACGTTATTACCGAATAGTATATATCGTTATACGTTATTACGTAATAGTATATAATGTTTATACTTTATATGGTAATACTATATAACGTTATTACGTTATAACGTATCACTATATAACGTTATACGTTATAACGTATACACTATATAACGTTATACGTTATATGGTAATACTATATAACAATATACGTTTATTACGTAGTAGTATATATCCTTTTACGTTATATGGTAATGCTATATAACGTTATACGTTATAACGTAACACTATATAACGTTATACGTTATATGGTAATGCTATATATCGTCATACGTTATAACGTAAACAATATATAACGTTATACGTTATATGGTGATACTATATATCGTTATACGTTATACCGTAACAATATATAACATTATACGTTATATGGTAATACTATTTAACGATATACGATATTACGTAATAGTATATGTCGTTATACGTTATTACGTAATAGTGTATAATGTTATACTTTATATGGTAATACTATATAACGTTATACGTTATAACGTATCACTATATAACGTTATACGTTATATGGTAATACTATATAACAATATACGTTATTACGTAATAGTATATATCGTTTTAATATATATGGTAATGCTATATATCGTTATACGTTATAACGTAACAATATATAACGTTATACGTTATATGGAAATACTATATAACGATATACGTTATTACGTAATAGTATATATCGTTTATACGTTATAAACGTAAGAATATATAACGTTATACGTTATATGGTAATACTATATAACGATATACGTTATAACGTATCACTATATAACGTTATACGTTATAACGTATCACTATATAACGTTTATACGTATATATGGTAATACTATATAAACAATATACGTTATTACGTAATAGTATATATCGTTATACGTTATTACGTAATAGTATATAATGTTATACTTTATATGGTAATACTATATAAAGTTATACAGTTATAACGTAACACTATATAACGTTATACGTTATATGGTAATACTATATATCGTTATACGTTATAACGTAACAATATATAACGTTATACGTTATATGGAAATACTATATGACGATATACGCTATTACGTAATAGCATATATCGTTATACGTTATAACGAAAACACTATATAACGTTATACGTTATATGGTAATGCTATATATCGTTTATACGTTATATGGTAATGCTATATAACGATATACGTTATTAAGTAATTATTATATATCGCTATACGGTTATAACGTAACACTATATAACGTTATACGTTATATGGTAATACTATATAACGTTATACGTTATAACGTATCACTATATAACGTTATACGTTATATGGTAATACTATATAACAATATACGATATTACGTAATAGTATATGTCGTTATACGTTATTACGTAATAGTATATAATGTTATACTTTATATGGTAATACTATATAACGTTATACGTTATAACGTATCACTATATAACGTTATACGTTATATGTTAATACTATATAACGATATACGATATTACGTAACAGTATATGTCGTTATACGTTATATGGTAATGCTATATAACGTTATACGTTATAACGTAACACTATATAACGTTATACGTTATATGGTAATACTATATAATGTTATACGTTATTACTAAATAGTATATATCGATATACGTTATTACGTAATAGTATATATCGTTTTACGTTATATGGTAATGCTATATAACGTTATACGTTATAACGTAACAATATATAACGCTATACGTTATATGGTAATACTATATAACCATATACGTTATTACGTAATAGTATATATCGTTATACGTTATTACGTAATAGTATATAATGTTATACTTTATATGGTAATACTATATAACGTTATACGTTATAACGTATCACTATATAACGTTATACGTTATAACGTATCACTATATAACGTTATACGTTATAACGTATCACTATATAACGTTATACGTTATATGGTAATACTATATAACAATATACGTTATTACGTAGTAGTATATATCCTTTTACGTTATATGGTAATGCTATATAACGTTATACGTTATAACGTAACACTATATAACGTTATACGTTATATGGTAATGCTATATATCGTCATACGTTATAACGTAACCAATATAAACGTTATACGTTATATGGTGATACTATATATCGTTATACGTTATACCGTAACAATATATAACATTATACGTTATATGGTAATACTATTTAACGATATACGATATTACGTAATAGTATATGTCGTTATACGTTATTACGTAATAGTGTATAATGTTATACTTTAATACTGGTAATACTATATAACGTTATACGTTATAACGTATCACTATATAACGTTATACGTTATATGGTAATACGTAATATAACAATATACGTTATTACGTAATAGTATATATCGTTTTACGATATATGGTAATGCTATATACGTTATACGTTATAAAGTAACAATATATAACGTTATACGTTATATGGAAATACTATATAACGATATACGTTATTACGTAATAGTATATATCGTTATACGTTATAACGTAAGACTATATAACGTTATACGTTATATGGTAATACTATATAACGATATACGTTATAACGTAAACACTATATAACGTTATACGTTATAACGTATCACTATATATACGTTATACGTTTATATGGTAATACTATATAACAATATACGTTATTACGTAATAGTATATATCGTTATACGTTATTACGTAATAGTATATAATGTTATACTTTATATGGTTAATACTATATAAAGTTATACGTTATAACGTAACACTATATAACGTTATACGTTATATGGTAATACTATATATCGTTATACGTTATAACGTAACAATGTATAACGTTATACGTTATATGGAAATACTATATAACGATATACGTTATTACGTAATAGTATATATCGTTATACGTTATAACGTAACACTATATATCGTTATACGTTATATGGTATACTATATATCGTTATACGTTATACCGTAACAATATATAACGTCATACGTTATATGGTAATACTATATAACGATATACGTTATTACGTAATAGTATATATCGTTGTACGTTATTACGTAATTGTATATAATGTTATACGTAATATGGTAAATACTATATAACGATATACGTTATTACGTAATAGCATATATCGTTATACGTTATAACGTAACGATATAACGTTACGTTATATGGTAATGCTATATATCGTTATACGTTATATTGGTAATGCTATATAACGATATACGTTATTACGTAATATTATATATCGCTATACGTTAGAACGTAACACTATATAACGTTATACGTTATATGGTAATACTATATATCGCTATACGTTATAACGTATACACTATATAACGTTATACGTTATAACGTATCACTATATAACGTTATACGTTATATGTAATACTATATAACAATATACGTTATTACGTAGTAGTATATATCCTTTTACGTTATATGGTAATGCTATATAACGTTATACGTTATAACGTAACACTATATAACGTTATACGTTATATGGTAATACTATATATCGTTATACGTTATAACGTAACAATATATAACGTTATACGTTATATGGTAATACTATATAACGATATACGTTATTACGTAATACTATATATAGCTATACGTTATAACGTAACACTATATAACGTTATACGTTATAAGGTAATTCTATATAACGTTATACGTTATTACGTAATAGTATATATCGTTTTACGTTATATGGTAATGCTATATAACGTTATACGTTATAACGTAACACTATATAACGTTATACGTTATATGGTAATACTATATATCGTCATACGTTATAACGTAACAATATATAACGTTATACGTTATATGGTAATACTATATATCGTTATACGTTATACCGTAACAATATATAACATTATACGTTATATGGTAATACTATATAATGTTATACGTTATTACTAAATAGTATATATCGTTATACGTTATTACGTAATAGTATATATTGTTATACGTTGTATGGTAATACTATATAACAATATACGTTATTACGTAATAGTATATATCGTTTTACGATATATGGTAATGCTATATAACGTTATACGTTATAGCGTAACAATATATAACGTTATACGTTATATGGTAATACTATATATCGTTATACGTTATAACGTAACAATATATAACGTTATACGTTATATGGTAATACTATTTAACGATATACGATATTACGTAATAGTATATGTCGTTATACGTTATTACGTAATAGTGTATAATGTTATACTTTATATGGTAATACTATATAACGTTATACGTTATAACGTATCACTATATAACGTTATACGTTATATGGTAATACTATATAACAATATACGTTATTACGTAATAGTATATATCGTTTTACGTTATATGGTAATACTATATATCGTTATACGTTATAACGTAACAATATATAACGTTATACGTTATATGGAAATACTATATAACGATATACGTTATTACGTAATAGCATATATCGTTATACGTTATAACGTAACACTATATAACGTTATACGTTATATGGTAATGCTATATATCGTTATACGTTATATGGTAATGCTATATAACGATATACGTTATTACGTAATATTATATATCGCTATACGTTATAACGTAACACTATATAACGTTATACGTTATATGGTAATACTATATATCGTTATACGTTATAACGTAACAGTATATAACGTTATACGTTATATGGTAATGCTATATAACGATATACGTTATTACGTAATAGTATATATCGTTATACGTTATTACGTAATAGTATATAATGTTATACTTTATATGGTAATACTATATAACGTTAAACGTTATAAGGTATCACTATATAACGTTATACGTTATATGGTAATACTATATAACAATATACGTTATTACGTAATAGTATATATCCTTTTACGTTATATGGTAATGCTATATAACGATATACGTTATAACGTAACACTATATAACGTTATACGTTATATGGTAATGCTATATAACGATATACGTTATAACGTAACACTATATAACGTTATACGCTATATGGTAATACTATATAACGATGTACGATATTACGTAATAGTATATGTCGTTATACGTTATTACGTAATAGTATATAATGTTATACTTTATATGGTAATACTATATAACGATATACGTTATAACGTAACACTATATAACGTTATACGCTATATGGTAATACTATATAACGATGTACGATATTACGTAATAGTATATATCGTTATACGTTATAACGTAACAATATATAACGTTATACGTTATATGGAAATACTATATAACGATATACGTTATTACGTAATAGTATATATCGTTATACGTTATAACGTAACACTATATATCGTTATACGTTATATGGTAATACTATATATCGTTATACGTTATACCGTAACAATATATAACGTTATACGTTATATGGTAATACTATATAACGATATACGTTATTACGTAATAGTATATATCGTTATACGTTATTACGTAATAGTACATAATGTTATACTTTATATGGTAATACTATATAACGATATACGATATTACGAAATAGTATATATCGTTATACGTTGTTACATAATAGTATATAATGTTATACTTTATATGGTAATACTATATAACGTTATACGTTATAACGTATCACTATATAACGTTATACGTTATAACGTATCACTATATAACGTTATACGTTATAACGTATCACTATATAACGTTATACGTTATATGGTAATACTATATAACAATATACGTTATTACGTAATAGTATATATCGTTTTACGTTATATGGTAATATTATATATCGTTATACGTTATATGGAAATACTATATAACGGTATACGTTATTACTAAATAGTATATATCGTTATACGTTATTACGTAATAGTATATATTGTTATACGTTGTATGGTAATAATATATAACAATATACGTTATTACGTAATAGTATATATCGTTTTACGATATATGGTAATGCTATATAACGTTATACGTAATACCGTAACAATATATAACGTTATACGTTATATGGTAATACTATATATCGTTATACGTTATAACGTAACAATATATAACGTTATACGTTATATGGTAATGCTATTTAACGATATACGATATTACGTAATAGTATATGTCGTTATACGTTATTACGTAATAGTGTATAATGTTATACTTTATATGGTAATACTATATAACGTTATACGTTATAACGTATCACTATATAACGTTATACGTTATATGGTAATACTATATAACAATATACGTTATAACGTAATAGTATATGTCGTTTTACGTTATATGGTAATACTATATATCGTTATACGTTATAACGTAACAATATATAACGTTATACGTTATATGGTAATGCTATTTAACGATATACGATATTACGTAATAGTATATGTCGTTATACGTTATTACGTAATAGTGTATAATGTTATACTTTATATGGTAATACTATATAACGTTATACGTTATAACGTATCACTATATAACGTTATACGTTACATAAAAAAAGGATTAGGTAGATTTTTTAAAATCAATAAAGTACTATAAAAATGTATATCTCTATAAATACATAAAAAAAGGATTAGGTAGATTTTTTAAAATCAATAAAGTACTATAAAAATGTATATCTCTATAAATACATAAAAAAAGGATTAGGTAGATTTTTTAAAATCAATAAAGTACTATAAAAATGTATATCTCTATAAATACATAAAAAAAGGATTAGGTAGATTTTTTAAAATCAATAAAGTACTATAAAAATGTATATCTCTATAAATACATAAAAAAAGGATTAGGTAGATTTTTTAAAATCAATAAAGTACTATAAAAATGTATATCTCTATAAATACATAAAAAAAGGATTAGGTAGATTTTTTAAAATCAATAAAGTACTATAAAAATGTATATCTCTATAAATACATAAAAAAAGGATTAGGTAGATTTTTTAAAATCAATAAAGTACTATAAAAATGTATATCTCTATAAATACATAAAAAAAGGATTAGGTAGATTTTTTAAAATCAATAAAGTACTATAAAAATGTATATCTCTATAAATACATAAAAAAAGGATTAGGTAGATTTTTTAAAATCAATAAAGTACTATAAAAATGTATATCTCTATAAATACATAAAAAAAGGATTAGGTAGATTTTTTAAAATCAATAAAGTACTATAAAAATGTATATCTCTATAAATACATAAAAAAAGGATTAGGTAGATTTTTTAAAATCAATAAAGTACTATAAAAATGTATATCTCTATAAATACATAAAAAAAGGATTAGGTAGATTTTTTAAAATCAATAAAGTACTATAAAAATGTATATCTCTATAAATACATAAAAAAAGGATTAGGTAGATTTTTTAAAATCAATAAAGTACTATAAAAATGTATATCTCTATAAATACATAAAAAAAGGATTAGGTAGATTTTTTAAAATCAATAAAGTACTATAAAAATGTATATCTCTATAAATACATAAAAAAAGGATTAGGTAGATTTTTTAAAATCAATAAAGTACTATAAAAATGTATATCTCTATAAATACATAAAAAAAGGATTAGGTAGATTTTTTAAAATCAATAAAGTACTATAAAAATGTATATCTCTATAAATACATAAAAAAAGGATTAGGTAGATTTTTTAAAATCAATAAAGTACTATAAAAATGTATATCTCTATAAATACATAAAAAAAGGATTAGGTAGATTTTTTAAAATCAATAAAGTACTATAAAAATGTATATCTCTATAAATACATAAAAAAAGGATTAGGTAGATTTTTTAAAATCAATAAAGTACTATAAAAATGTATATCTCTATAAATACATAAAAAAAGGATTAGGTAGATTTTTTAAAATCAATAAAGTACTATAAAAATGTATATCTCTATAAATACATAAAAAAAGGATTAGGTAGATTTTTTAAAATCAATAAAGTACTATAAAAATGTATATCTCTATAAATACATAAAAAAAGGATTAGGTAGATTTTTTAAAATCAATAAAGTACTATAAAAATGTATATCTCTATAAATACATAAAAAAAGGATTAGGTAGATTTTTTAAAATCAATAAAGTACTATAAAAATGTATATCTCTATAAATACATAAAAAAAGGATTAGGTAGATTTTTTAAAATCAATAAAGTACTATAAAAATGTATATCTCTATAAATACATAAAAAAAGGATTAGGTAGATTTTTTAAAATCAATAAAGTACTATAAAAATGTATATCTCTATAAATACATAAAAAAAGGATTAGGTAGATTTTTTAAAATCAATAAAGTACTATAAAAATGTATATCTCTATAAATACATAAAAAAAGGATTAGGTAGATTTTTTAAAATCAATAAAGTACTATAAAAATGTATATCTCTATAAATACATAAAAAAAGGATTAGGTAGATTTTTTAAAATCAATAAAGTACTATAAAAATGTATATCTCTATAAATACATAAAAAAAGGATTAGGTAGATTTTTTAAAATCAATAAAGTACTATAAAAATGTATATCTTTATAAATACATAAAAAAAGGATTAGGTAGATTTTTTAAAATCAATAAAGTACTATAAAAATGTATATCTCTATAAATACATAAAAAAAGGATTAGGTAGATTTTTTAAAATCAATAAAGTACTATAAAAATGTATATCTCTATAAATACATAAAAAAAGGATTAGGTAGATTTTTTAAAATCAATAAAGTACTATAAAAATGTATATCTCTATAAATACATAAAAAAAGGATTAGGTAGATTTTTTAAAATCAATAAAGTACTATAAAAATGTATATCTCTATAAATACATAAAAAAAGGATTAGGTAGATTTTTTAAAATCAATAAAGTACTATAAAAATGTATATCTCTATAAATACATAAAAAAAGGATTAGGTAGATTTTTTAAAATCAATAAAGTACTATAAAAATGTATATCTCTATAAATACATAAAAAAAGGATTAGGTAGATTTTTTAAAATCAATAAAGTACTATAAAAATGTATATCTCTATAAATACATAAAAAAAGGATTAGGTAGATTTTTTAAAATCAATAAAGTACTATAAAAATGTATATCTCTATAAATACATAAAAAAAGGATTAGGTAGATTTTTTAAAATCAATAAAGTACTATAAAAATGTATATCTCTATAAATACATAAAAAAAGGATTAGGTAGATTTTTTAAAATCAATAAAGTACTATAAAAATGTATATCTCTATAAATACATAAAAAAAGGATTAGGTAGATTTTTTAAAATCAATAAAGTACTATAAAAATGTATATCTCTATAAATACATAAAAAAAGGATTAGGTAGATTTTTTAAAATCAATAAAGTACTATAAAAATGTATATCTCTATAAATACATAAAAAAAGGATTAGGTAGATTTTTTAAAATCAATAAAGTACTATAAAAATGTATATCTCTATAAATACATAAAAAAAGGATTAGGTAGATTTTTTAAAATCAATAAAGTACTATAAAAATGTATATCTCTATAAATACATAAAAAAAGGATTAGGTAGATTTTTTAAAATCAATAAAGTACTATAAAAATGTATATCTCTATAAATACATAAAAAAAGGATTAGGTAGATTTTTTAAAATCAATAAAGTACTATAAAAATGTATATCTCTATAAATACATAAAAAAAGGATTAGGTAGATTTTTTAAAATCAATAAAGTACTATAAAAATGTATATCTCTATAAATACATAAAAAAAGGATTAGGTAGATTTTTTAAAATCAATAAAGTACTATAAAAATGTATATCTCTATAAATACATAAAAAAAGGATTAGGTAGATTTTTTAAAATCAATAAAGTACTATAAAAATGTATATCTCTATAAATACATAAAAAAAGGATTAGGTAGATTTTTTAAAATCAATAAAGTACTATAAAAATGTATATCTCTATAAATACATAAAAAAAGGATTAGGTAGATTTTTTAAAATCAATAAAGTACTATAAAAATGTATATCTCTATAAATACATAAAAAAAGGATTAGGTAGATTTTTTAAAATCAATAAAGTACTATAAAAATGTATATCTCTATAAATACATAAAAAAAGGATTAGGTAGATTTTTTAAAATCAATAAAGTACTATAAAAATGTATATCTCTATAAATACATAAAAAAAGGATTAGGTAGATTTTTTAAAATCAATAAAGTACTATAAAAATGTATATCTCTATAAATACATAAAAAAAGGATTAGGTAGATTTTTTAAAATCAATAAAGTACTATAAAAATGTATATCTCTATAAATACATAAAAAAAGGATTAGGTAGATTTTTTAAAATCAATAAAGTACTATAAAAATGTATATCTCTATAAATACATAAAAAAAGGATTAGGTAGATTTTTTAAAATCAATAAAGTACTATAAAAATGTATATCTCTATAAATACATAAAAAAAGGATTAGGTAGATTTTTTAAAATCAATAAAGTACTATAAAAATGTATATCTCTATAAATACATAAAAAAAGGATTAGGTAGATTTTTTAAAATCAATAAAGTACTATAAAAATGTATATCTCTATAAATACATAAAAAAAGGATTAGGTAGATTTTTTAAAATCAATAAAGTACTATAAAAATGTATATCTCTATAAATACATAAAAAAAGGATTAGGTAGATTTTTTAAAATCAATAAAGTACTATAAAAATGTATATCTCTATAAATACATAAAAAAAGGATTAGGTAGATTTTTTAAAATCAATAAAGTACTATAAAAATGTATATCTCTATAAATACATAAAAAAAGGATTAGGTAGATTTTTTAAAATCAATAAAGTACTATAAAAATGTATATCTCTATAAATACATAAAAAAAGGATTAGGTAGATTTTTTAAAATCAATAAAGTACTATAAAAATGTATATCTCTATAAATACATAAAAAAAGGATTAGGTAGATTTTTTAAAATCAATAAAGTACTATAAAAATGTATATCTCTATAAATACATAAAAAAAGGATTAGGTAGATTTTTTAAAATCAATAAAGTACTATAAAAATGTATATCTTTATAAATACATAAAAAAAGGATTAGGTAGATTTTTTAAAATCAATAAAGTACTATAAAAATGTATATCTCTATAAATACATAAAAAAAGGATTAGGTAGATTTTTTAAAATCAATAAAGTACTATAAAAATGTATATCTCTATAAATACATAAAAAAAAAAGGATTAGGTAGATTTTTTAAAATCAATAAAGTACTATAAAAATGTATATCTCTATAAATACATAAAAAAAAAAGGATTAGGTAGATTTTTTAAAATCAATAAAGTACTATAAAAATGTATATCTCTATAAATACATAAAAAAAGGATTAGGTAGATTTTTTAAAATCAATAAAGTACTATAAAAATGTATATCTCTATAAATACATAAAAAAAGGATTAGGTAGATTTTTTAAAATCAATAAAGTACTATAAAAATGTATATCTCTATAAATACATAAAAAAAGGATTAGGTAGATTTTTTAAAATCAATAAAGTACTATAAAAATGTATATCTCTATAAATACATAAAAAAAGGATTAGGTAGATTTTTTAAAATCAATAAAGTACTATAAAAATGTATATCTCTATAAATACATAAAAAAAGGATTAGGTAGATTTTTTAAAATCAATAAAGTACTATAAAAATGTATATCTCTATAAATACATAAAAAAAGGATTAGGTAGATTTTTAAAATCAATAAAGTACTATAAAAATGTATATCTCTATAATTTATAATTTTTATAAAAATAAATAATTTATAAAATTAATGTTAATGTTAAAAATATAAATTATTTTTTTTTTTAAAAAAAATATTAAATTTTAAATTTAATTTAATATTAAATAAAATTATTTTTTTTGTTTAAAATTAATAAATAAATTAAATTTAAATTTATATTTTTTTATTTAAAAAATATAATTTATAAATATTTTAAATTAAATAATTAGTTTAATAATTAAAATTTAAGTTTAATAAATATTTTATTTATTTAATTTATATTTAATGTAAATTTGCATATTAAACTTTGATTTTAAAAGAATTAATAATAATTAATAATATAAGAAAATTTTATAATGATTTTTAAATTAATAATATTTTTTTATTAATATAAGATAATTTTATATTAAAAATTTATTTAGGTTAGTGATTAAATTTAATAAATTAATGAAAGTTAAATTTAGAAAAGAAAGATAGTAAAGATTAAAATTAGTGCCAGCAATAGCGGTTAAACTAATTTTGCAAATTAATTTTGTTAATTAATATTAATATAGAATTAGTTAAGTTTAATTAAATTTTTAAATTTTAGGTGAAATTTGATTTATAAATATATTAAATTTAATATTTATATATATAATAAGATAAATAATTAAACTAGGATTAGATACCCTATTATATAAAATAATGATAATTAATTTATAAATAAATGTTGAATCATTAAAATTAAATTATATGGCGGCTTTTCATTCTTATTAGAGAAATTTGTAGTTTAATTTGATAATCCACGATAAGATTAACTTAAATAAAAAATTTATATATTGTTGTATATTTTAAAATAAAATTTATTATTAATAATATTTAATAAAATAATAATTCAAATCAAAATGTAGTGTATTTAAGAATTTATGAATTATAATAAATTTAATTTTTTGGATAATTTAAATTTTAAAATTAATTTGAAAGAGGATTTAATAGTAAATTTAATAAAATTAATTAAATTGAAAATAGTTTTGAAAAGTGTACAAATTGCCCGTCAATTTCATTTATGGAATAAGTCGTAACATAGTAAAAATATTGGAAAATGTTTTTAGAATAAAGTTTTAGTTTAATCAAAAATATTTCATTTACAATGAAAGGTTTAATTTGTAAGTTAAAATTTTATTTAATTAAATAAATTTAATATTTAAGATTTTGAAAATATTATAATTATTTAAAATTATATAATTTTTATCTGTTTGAGTAATAAATTATGAATAAATATTTAAATTAATAGATAAAGTAATGTAAATGAATTTTTTAAAAATTAAATAAGTAAAATAATTTTTGTACCTTTTGTATCAGGGTTAATTAATATAATTTATAAATTTAATGATCTCGAAAAAAGAAGAGCTAAATATTTAATTATGCTTTTGTGGAATAAAAAGTTAAAATATTTATTTAGAAATTAAATGTTAATCGAATTTTTTTATATCTAGTTTTTTTTGAAATAAGTTTAATTTATATATAAAGAATATAAAAAATTATATTTTAAAAATTTTTATATTTTTATATAAAAAATTTATGGGATAATCTATAAATTTATAATATATAATTTTATTATTTAATATTAATAATGTTAATTTAATAATGATTTATATTAATAAGTATTTAATAATTTAATAATTTAAAATTTTAAAGATTTAAAGTATTAAAATTATATTAATAGATGAAATATATATTTTTTAAAAAAAAAATAATTTTTAATTTAATTAAATTAAATATAATGATTGAATTAGTAATTAATAAATAATATATAAATTTAAAATTTAAGTTATAGATAATATTTAATATATATATATATATATATATAAGGAATTCAGCAAGTTAATTATATCCACCTGTTTATCAAAAACATGGCTTATTGAATAATAATTTTAAGTCAATTCTGCCCAATGATAAAAATTTAATGGCTGCAGTATAAATAACTGTACAAAGGTAGCATAATCAATTGTTTTTTAATTGAGGACTGGAATGAAAGAGTTAATGAGATATATACTGTCTCATATATATTTAATTAATTTAAATTTTTAGTTAAAATGCTAAGATTTATTTATGGGACGATAAGACCCTATAGAATTTGATATTAATATGTTGATTATAATTTAATTATTAAATATTAATATTTTATTGGGAGGATAAATAAATTTATTAAACTTTATTTTAAATATTAACTTTGATTAAAGAATAATATTTTTTGATCTTTTAATAAAAATTAAAAGAATAAATTACCTTAGGGATAACAGCGTAATGTCTTTTTAAAGATCAAATTGAAAAAGATGATTGCGACCTCGATGTTGAATTAAGATAAATTTTAAATGAAGAAATTTAATAATTAAGTCTGTTCGACTTTTAAAATCTTACATGATTTGAGTTCAAATCGACGTAAGTCAGATTGGTTTCTATCTATAAAAATATAATAAATTATTTGTACGAAAGGACTATAATTTGTAATTAAATTATTATTTAAATTAATAAATATATTTAAAATAATTATATTAGCATATTTAGTGCATTAAATTTAGAATTTAAATAAATTAAAATATATTTTAATATATAATAATTATAAATAATTTATTAAATTATATTTTATTAATTTTAATAATTTTAATTAGGGTAGCTTTTTTAACTTTATTTGAACGTAAAATTTTAGGATATATACAGCTACGAAAAGGCCCTAATAAGATTATATTTAAAGGTTTATTTCAACCATTTAGAGATGCATTAAAATTGTTAACTAAAGAATTTTTTTATTTAAGAATTAATTTAAGATATTTATATAGTCCAATAATTATATTTTTTTTATCAATAATTTTATGGTTAATTTATCCTTGAATTTATAAATTTTATTTTATTGATTTTAGAATTATTTATTTAATATTAATTTTGAGATTTATAGTTTATCCAATTATGATAATTGGTTGGGTATCAATATGTAATTATTCAATTTTAGGATCATTACGTGTTGTTTCTCAAATAATTTCATTTGAAATTTTATTATTTATAATATTTTTTATTATAATGATAATAATTGAAGATTATTCATTTTTTAGATTTTTAAAATTTCAAAAGAATATTAATTTTATATTTTTTTTATATCCTTTATATTTAATTTTTATGATTAGAGTATTAATTGATTTAAATCGAGTTCCATTTGATTTAATTGAAGGAGAGTCTGAATTAGTCTCTGGATTTAATCTTGAATATTTTAGAAGATTATTTGTATTAATTTTTTTATCAGAATATATAAATATTATATTTATTAGGATTATTTTAACTGTAATATTTTATGGGTTAAATAATTGATCTTTATATTTTTTATTAATTTTTATATTTCATTTAATTTTTTTAATTATAATTCGAGGAGTTTTACCACGAATTCGATATGATATATTAATAAAAGCATGTTGACTTGAATTATTAGTATTAGTTTTGATATATTGTTTTTTAATTTATTTAATAAAGGAAATAATTATATTAAATTAATTATATATATATATATATATATATATATATATATTAATAAATAAATAAGAATATAATATTATTTATTTTATAAATTTAATTGAAATTTAAAAATTAAAATTATATAAAATTTAAGTTTATTAAGTTTATATATATATATATATATATATATATTAAATTAATAAATTTAAAATATTGTTATATTATTAAGATTAATAAATTATTATAAATATTTTTATTTTAAATATTAGAAATGTGTATTTTGATTTTAATTAATTTAATATATATATATATATATATATATATTATAAATAAATAAATAAATATAAATATTTATTATTATTATTATTATTAATAATAATATTTTTTATTATAAAATTAATTAATTAATAAATTTAGAATTTATAAATATATATATATATATATATATATGAATATAATAAAGGTTAATATGGTTATAGTGTAATTTTTTAAGTTAATAGAAAATTTTATTTCTATAATATGATTTCAAATCATAAACTTATTCAAGTTCATTAACTAATTTTTTAAAATTAAATCTCATATATTATTTATATATATAGAAATAATTATGTATAAGAAGTATATTAAAGTGAAAAATATATTTAAATTAGTATAAGGATATTCAATTACTTGACCTCCTAATCAGGTTAATATAATAAAAATATTAATAAATCATCAATATATGAATTTATTAATAAAGTAAAATTTATTATTTTTTAAATTATTAGAATTAATTAAAGGGATAATATATAGGATAAAAATTGATATAAATAATATAATTACACCTCCTAATTTATTTGGAATTGTACGTAAAATTGAATATGCAAATAGAAAATATCATTCAGGTTTAATATGAATTGGTGTAATTATAGGATTTGCTATTTTAAAATTATCAGGATCTCTTAATATAAAAGGTAATTGTAAATTAATTAATATAAATATTATAAATGTAAGAATAATAGTAATTATATCTTTAATAGTAAAATATGGGTGGAAATTAATTTTATAAATATTTATTTTTGAATGAATTGGATTAGAAGAACCTGTAATATGTAAAATTATTAAATGAATAAATACTATTAATAAAATAATAAATGGTAAAATAAAATGAAAAGAGTAAAATCGATTTAATGTATCATTATTAATTGAAAATCCTCCTCAAATTCATTCAACAGTAAATTGACCAATATATGGAATTGCTGAAATAAGATTTGTAATAACTATAGCACCTCAAAATGATATTTGTCCTCATGGTAGAACATAACCTAAAAAAGCTGTTGCTATTGATAAAAATAAAATTGATACACCAATTGATCATACTTGAATTAATTTAAATGAGTAATAGAATAAATTTCGTGCAATATGTAAATATATAATTAAAAAATAAAATGATGCTCCATTTATATGGATTAAACGGATTAATCATCCTGAATTTATATCTTTTATAATATTAGAAATTCTATAAAAAGCAAAATTAATATTTGGACAATAATGTATTGATAAAAATAAGCCTGAAATGATTTGAATTATTAAAAATATTCCTAGTATTGAACCAAAATTTCATAAATAATTAATGTTGATTGGTGTTGGTAAATTAATAAATGATAATGGTAAATTTAATAAATGAGTTTTATAAATTATAGAAATTATTTTTTTCATTTTTTTGTTCGTAAATTTTTATTTTTAATATAACAAATTTTTGTTATAATAAGAAGTATTAAAATTAGAAAAATAATAATAATTAATAAAATTAAATTATTTGGTTTATAGTATAAATTTTTGATAATTTTAAATTTATAATTTTTATGAAAATTAAAATTTAAATGTTTTAGGATAATTTTAATTTGATTGATTTGAAAAATTATAATTAATATAATTAATGAATTTAGAATTAATATTTTATAAATATTATTTTTTTTATTTATTTTATTAATTAATCTAATAAAATAAGAGAATATAATTAAAATTCCTCTAATAAAGATAATTATTAAAATATATAAATTTATTGAAAAATTTTGTTTTATAATTAAAGTATTAAATGTTATATAAATAATATAAAAAATTAAACAAATTAATTGTTTTAAAGGATAATGAAAAATGTTTATATAAAAATAGTAAATAATAAGTATTATATTAATATTTAAATTTATGTATATGATAAAATTAAGAATTAATAAAGTTTTCATTTTTAATTTTTATTAAATTTTTGTTATATTAATATTATAATTAAATTTTTAATTTACAAGATTAATGTTTTTTTTAAAACTATAAAACATTTATATTTAATTGACAAGAAATAGTTTAATAAAAAATAATAATTTTGGGAATTATAGATATTTTTAATAAAATTTTTTTGAAGTTTAATATTATATTTATATATATATATATATATATATAATTTTAATATAATATTAAATTTATTTTAGATTATATAATTTTTAATATAGTATTTTTGATATTAATTGTTGTATTAAATTATTGAATTTATTTTTTAAGATTTTTAATTGGGGTAGAGTATTTAATTGCAATAATTTTATTTTATTTACTATCAATAGATTATAGTGGATTTTTATATTTAATTTATTTAATTTATTCAGTATGTGAAAGAGTTTTAGGATTATCATTATTAGTAAGATTAAATTATGAATATGGTCATCAAAAAATTAATTTTTTAAATTTAATATAATGAATGAGGTTTTAATTTTATTAGCTGTAATGTTTTTTATAAATTATATTAATTTTTGTATTTTAAGAAATTTAATATTTTTGATAGGAATATATTTTTTAAAAAATATTAGATGAATAAAATGAATTAATATTTTTATAGGCTTAAGAAATAATAATTATTCAAATTATTTAATTTTAATAATAATTTGAGTTTTTGGAATAATTTTTATAAATTTAAATGAAATAAAAAAAGGATGTTTAATATTAAATTTAATTTTATTTTTTTTAATGCTATTAAATTTTATAGTCATAGATTTATTAATATTTTATTTTATATATGAATCTAGATTATTATTAATTTTTTATATAATTATAGAATGAGGG
>NW_026109154.1:0-83120 GCF_024516045.1 Bombus affinis
TAACGATATATACTATTACGTAATAACGTATATCGTTATATAGTATTACCATATAACGTATAACGTTATATAGTATTACGTTATAACGTATAACGATATATACTATTACGTAATAACGTATATCGTTATATAGTATTACCATATAACGTATAACGTTATATATTGTTACGTTATAAAGTATAACGATATATAGTATTACCATATAACGTATAACGTTATGTATTGTTACGTTATAACGTATAACGATATATATTATTACCATATAACGAATAACGTTATATAGTGTTACGTTATAACGTATAACGTTATATAGCATTACCATATAACGTAAAACGATATATACTATTACGGAATAACGTATAACGTTATATAGAATTACCATATAACGTATAACGTTATATAGTGTTACGTTATAACGTATAACGATATATACTATTACGTAATAACGTATATCGTTATATAGTATTACCATATAACGTATAACGTTATATATTGTTACGTTACAAGGTATAGCGATATATACTATTACCATATAACGTATAACGTTATATAGCATTACCGTATAACGTAAAACGATATATACTATTACGTTATAACGTATAACGATATATACTATTACCATGTAACGTATAACGTTATATAGTGTTACGTTATAGCGTATAACGATATATACTATTACGTAATAACGTATATCGTTATATAGTATTACCATATAACCTAAAACGATATATACTATTACGGAATAACGTATAACGTTATATAGAATTACCATATAACGTATAACGTTATATAGTGTTACGTTATAACGTATAACGATATATACTATTACGTAATAACGTATATCGTTATATAGTATTACCATATAACGTATAACGTTATATATTGTTACGTTATAACGTATAGCGATATATACTATTACCATATAACGTATAACGTTATATAGTGTTACGTTATAACGTATAACGTTGTATAGCATTACCACATAAGGTAAAACGATATATACTATCACGTAATAATGTATAACGTTATATAGAATTACCATATAAGGTATAACGTTATATAGTATTACGTTATAACGTATAACGATATATACTATTACGTAATAACGTATATCGTTATATAGTATTACCATATAACGTATAACGTTATATATTGTTACGTTATAACGTATAACGATATATAGTATTACCATATAACGTATATCGTTATATATTGTTACGTTATAGCGTATAACGATATATACTATTACCATATAACAAATAACGTTATATAGTGTTACGTTATAACGTATAACGTTATATAGCATTACCATATAACGTAAAACGATATATACTATTACGTAATAACGTATAACGTTATATAGAATTACCATATAACGTATAACGTTATATAGTGTTACGTTATAACGTATAACGATATATACTATTACGTAATAACGTATATCGTTATATAGTATTACCATATAACGTATAACGTTATATATTGTTACGTTATAAAGTATAACGATATATAGTATTACCATATAACGTATAACGTTATATATTGTTATGTTATAACGTATAACGATATATATTATTACCATATAACGAATAACGTTATATAGTGTTACGTTATAACGTATAACGTTATATAGCATTACCACATAACGTAAAACGATATATACTATTACTTAATAACGTATAACGTTATATAGAATTACCATATAACGTATAACGTTATATAGTGTTACGTTATAACGTATAACGATATATACTATTACGTAATAACGTATATCGTTATATAGTATTACCATATAACGTATAACGTTATATATTGTTACGTTATAACGTATAACGATATACAGTATTACCATACAACGTATAGCGTTATATAGTGTTACGTTATAACGTATATCGTTATATAGCATTACCATATAACGTAAAACGATATATACTATTTCGTAATAACGTATACTGTTATATAGTATTACCATATAACGTATAACGTTATATATTGTTACGTTATAACGTATAACGATATATAGTATTACCATATAACGTATAACGTTATATAGTGTTACGTTATAACATATAACGATATATACTATTACGTAATAACGTATATCGTTATATAGTATTACCATATAACGTATAACGTTATATATTGTTACGTTACAACGTATAGCGATATATACTATTACCATATAACGTATAATGTTATATAGCATTACCATATAACGTAAAACGATATATAGTATTACGGAATAACGTATAACGTTATATAGAATTACCATATAACGTATAACGTTATATAGTGTTACGTTATAACGTATAACGATATATACTATTACGTAATAACGTATATCGTTATATAGTATTACCATATAACGTATAACGTTATATATTGTTACGTTATAACGTATAGCGATATATACTATTACCATATAACGTATAACGTTATATAGTGTTACGCTATAACGTATAACGTTATATAGCATTACCATATAAGGTAAAACGATATATACTATTACGTAATAACGTATAACGTTATATAGAATTACCATATAACGTATAACGTTATATAGTATTACGTTATAACGTATAACGAGATATACTATTACGTAATAACGTATATCGTTATATAGTATTACCATATAACGTATAACGTTATATATTGTTACGTTATAACGTATAACGATATATAGTATTACCATATAACGTATAACGTTATATAGTGTTACGTTATAACGTATAACGTTATATAGCATTACCATATAAGGTAAAACGATATATACTATTACGTAATAACGTATAACGTTATATAGAATTACCATATAACGTATAACGTTATATAGTATTACGTTATAACGTATATCGATATATACTATTACGTAATAACTTATATCGTTATATAGTATTACCATATAACGTATAACGTTATATATTGTTACGTTATAACGTATAATGATATATAGTATTACCATATAACGTATAACGTTATATATTGTTACGTTATAACGTATAACGATATATACTATTACCATATAACATTTAACGTTATATAGTGTTACGTTATAACGTATAACGTTATATAGCATTACCATATAACGTAAAACGATATATACTATTACGTAATAACGTATAACGTTATATAGAATTACCATATAACGTATAACGTTATATAGTGTTACGTTATAACGTATAACGATATATACTATTACGTAATAACGTATATCGTTATATAGTATTACCATATAACGTATAACGTTATATAGTATTACGTTATAACGTATAACGATATATACTATAACGTAATAACGTATATCGTTATATAGTGTTACCATATAACGTATAACGTTATATATTGTTACGTTATAACGTATAACGATATATAGTATTACCATATAACGTAAAACGATACATACTACTACGGAATAACGTATAACGTTATATAGAATTACCATATAACGTATAACGTTATATAGTATTACGTTATAACGTATAACGATATATACTATTACGTAATAACGTATATCGTTATATAGTGTTACCATATAACGTATAACGTTATATATTGTTACGTTATAACGTATAAAGATATATATTATTACCATATAACGAATAACGTTATATAGTGTTACGTTATAACGTATAACGTTATATAGCATTACCATATAACGTAAAACGATATATACTACTACGGAATAACGTATAACGTTATATAGAATTACCATATAACGTATAACGTTATATAGTGTTACGTTATAACGTATAACGATATATACTATTACGTAATAACGTATATCGTTATATAGTATTACCATATAACGTATAACGTTATATATTGTTACGTTACAAGGTATAGCGATATATACTATTACCATATAACGTATAACGTTATATAGCATTACCATATAACGTAAAACGATATATACTATTACGGTATAACGTATAACGTTATATAGAATTACCATATAACGTATAACGTTATATAGTGTTACGTTATAACGTATAACGATATATACTATTACGCAATAACGTATATCGTTATATAGTATTACCATATAACGTATAACGTTATATATTGTTACGTTATAACGTATAGCGGTATATACCATTACCATATGACGTATAACGTTATATAGTGTTACGCTATAACGTATAACGTTATATAGCATTACCATATAAGGTAAAACGATATATACTATTACGTAATAACGTATAACGTTATATAGAATTACCATATAACGTATAACGTTATATAGTATTACGTTATAACGTATAACGATATATACTATTACGTAATAACGTATATCGTTATATAGTGTTACCATATAACGTATAACGTTATATATTGTTACGTTATAACGTATAACGATATATAGTATTACCATATAACGTATAACGTTATATATTGTTACGTTATAACGTATAGCGATATATACTATTACCATATAACGTATAACGTTATATAGCATTACCATATAAAGTAAAACGATATACACTATTACGTTATAACGTATAACGTTATATAGCATTACCATATAACGTAAAACGATATATACTATTACGTAATAACATGTAACGTTATATAGAATTACCATATAACGTATAACGTTATATAGTGTTACGTTATAACGTATAACGTTATATAGCATTACCATATAAGGTAAAACGATATATACTATTGCGTAATAACGTATAACGTTATATAGAATTACCATATAACGTATAACGTTATATAGTGTTACGTTATAACGTATAACGATATATACTATTACGTAATCACGTATATCGTTATATAGTATTACCATATAACGTATAACGTTATATATTGTAACGTTATAACGTATAACAATATATAGTATTACCATATAACGTATAACGTTATATAGTGTTACGTTATAACGTATAACGATATATACTATTACCATGTAACGTATAACGTTATATAGTGTTACGTTATAACGTATAACGATATATACTATTACGTAATAACGTATATCGTTATATAGTATTACCATATAACGTAGAACGATATATAATATTACGGAGTAACGTATAACGTTATATAGAATTACCATATAACGTATAACGTTATATAGTGTTACGTTATAACGTATAACGATATATACTATTACGTAATAACGTATATCGTTATATAGTATTACCATATAACGTATAACGTTATATATTGTTACGTTACAAGGTATAGCGATATATACTATTACCATATAACGTATAACGTTATATAGCATTACCGTATAACGTAAAACGATATATACTATTACGTTATAACGTATAACGATATATACTATTACCATGTAACGTATAACGTTATATAGTGTTACGTTATAACGTATAACGATATATACTATTACGTAATAACGTATATCGTTATATAGTATTACCATATAACCTAAAACGATATATACTATTACGGAATAACGTATAACGTTATATAGAATTACCATATAACGTATAACGTTATATAGTGTTACGTTATAACGTATAACGATATATACTATTACGTAATAACGTATATCGTTATATAGTATTACCATATAACGTATAACGTTATATATTGTTACGTTATAACGTATAGCGATATATACTATTACCATATAACGTATAACGTTATATAGTGTTACGTTATAACGTATAACGTTGTATAGCATTACCACATAAGGTAAAACGATATATACTATCACGTAATAATGTATAACGTTATATAGAATTACCATATAAGGTATAACGTTATATAGTATTACGTTATAACGTATAACGATATATACTATTACGTAATAACGTATATCGTTATATAGTATTACCATATAACGTATAACGTTATATATTGTTACGTTATAACGTATAACGATATATAGTATTACCATATAACGTATATCGTTATATATTGTTACGTTATAGCGTATAACGATATATACTATTACCATATAACAAATAACGTTATATAGTGTTACGTTATAACGTATAACGTTATATAGCATTACCATATAACGTAAAACGATATATACTATTACGTAATAACGTATAACGTTATATAGAATTACCATATAACGTATAACGTTATATAGTGTTACGTTATAACGTATAACGATATATACTATTACGTAATAACGTATATCGTTATATAGTATTACCATATAACGTATAACGTTATATATTGTTACGTTATAAAGTATAACGATATATAGTATTACCATATAACGTATAACGTTATATATTGTTATGTTATAACGTATAACGATATATATTATTACCATATAACGAATAACGTTATATAGTGTTACGTTATAACGTATAACGTTATATAGCATTACCACATAACGTAAAACGATATATACTATTACTTAATAACGTATAACGTTATATAGAATTACCATATAACGTATAACGTTATATAGTGTTACGTTATAACGTATAACGATATATACTATTACGTAATAACGTATATCGTTATATAGTATTACCATATAACGTATAACGTTATATATTGTTACGTTATAACGTATAACGATATACAGTATTACCATACAACGTATAGCGTTATATAGTGTTACGTTATAACGTATATCGTTATATAGCATTACCATATAACGTAAAACGATATATACTATTTCGTAATAACGTATACTGTTATATAGTATTACCATATAACGTATAACGTTATATATTGTTACGTTATAACGTATAACGATATATAGTATTACCATATAACGTATAACGTTATATAGTGTTACGTTATAACATATAACGATATATACTATTACGTAATAACGTATATCGTTATATAGTATTACCATATAACGTATAACGTTATATATTGTTACGTTACAACGTATAGCGATATATACTATTACCATATAACGTATAATGTTATATAGCATTACCATATAACGTAAAACGATATATAGTATTACGGAATAACGTATAACGTTATATAGAATTACCATATAACGTATAACGTTATATAGTGTTACGTTATAACGTATAACGATATATACTATTACGTAATAACGTATATCGTTATATAGTATTACCATATAACGTATAACGTTATATATTGTTACGTTATAACGTATAGCGATATATACTATTACCATATAACGTATAACGTTATATAGTGTTACGCTATAACGTATAACGTTATATAGCATTACCATATAAGGTAAAACGATATATACTATTACGTAATAACGTATAACGTTATATAGAATTACCATATAACGTATAACGTTATATAGTATTACGTTATAACGTATAACGAGATATACTATTACGTAATAACGTATATCGTTATATAGTATTACCATATAACGTATAACGTTATATATTGTTACGTTATAACGTATAACGATATATAGTATTACCATATAACGTATAACGTTATATAGTGTTACGTTATAACGTATAACGTTATATAGCATTACCATATAAGGTAAAACGATATATACTATTACGTAATAACGTATAACGTTATATAGAATTACCATATAACGTATAACGTTATATAGTATTACGTTATAACGTATATCGATATATACTATTACGTAATAACTTATATCGTTATATAGTATTACCATATAACGTATAACGTTATATATTGTTACGTTATAACGTATAACGATATATAGTATTACCATATAACGTATAACGTTATATATTGTTACGTTATAACGTATAACGATATATACTATTACCATATAACATTTAACGTTATATAGTGTTACGTTATAACGTATAACGTTATATAGCATTACCATATAACGTAAAACGATATATACTATTACGTAATAACGTATATAACGTTATATAGAATTACCATATAACGTATAACGTTATATAGTGTTACGTTATAACGTATAACGATATATACTATTACGTAATAACGTATATCGTTATATAGTATTACCATATAACGTATAACGTTATATAGTATTACGTTATAACGTATAACGATATATACTATTACGTAATAACGTATATCGTTATATAGTGTTACCATATAACGTATAACGTTATATATTGTTACGTTATAACGTATAACGATATAGTATTACCATATAACGTAAAACGATATATACTACTACGGAATAACGTATAACGTTATATAGAATTACCATATAACGTATAACGTTATATAGTATTACGTTATAACGTATAACGATATATACTATTACGTAATAACGTATATCGTTATATAGTGTTACCATATAACGTATAACGTTATATATTGTTACGTTATAACGTATAAAGATATATATTATTACCATATAACGAATAACGTTATATAGTGTTACGTTATAACGTATAACGTTATATAGCATTACCATATAACGTAAAACGATATATACTACTACGGAATAACGTATAACGTTATATAGAATTACCATATAACGTATAACGTTATATATAGTGTTACGTTATAACGTATAACGATATATACTATTACGTAATAACGTATATCGTTATATAGTATTACCATATAACGTATAACGTTATATATTGTTACGTTACAAGGTATAGCGATATATACTATTACCATATAACGTATAACGTTATATAGCATTACCATATAACGTAAAACGATATATACTATTACGGTATAACGTATAACGTTATATAGAATTACCATATAACGTATAACGTTATATAGTGTTACGTTATAACGTATAACGATATATACTATTACGCAATAACGTATATCGTTATATAGTATTACCATATAACGTATAACGTTATATATTGTTACGTTATAACGTATAGCGGTATATACCATTACCATATGACGTATAACGTTATATAGTGTTACGCTATAACGTATAACGTTATACAGCATTACCATATAAGGTAAAACGATATATACTATTACGTAATAACGTATAACGTTATATAGAATTACCATATAACGTATAACGTTATATAGTATTACGTTATAACGTATAACGATATATACTATTACGTAATAACGTATATCGTTATATAGTGTTACCATATAACGTATAACGTTATATATTGTTACGTTATAACGTATAACGATATATAGTATTACCATATAACGTATAACGTTATATAGTGTTACGTTATAACGTATAACGATATATACTATTACCATGTAACGTATAACGTTATATAGTGCTACGTTATAACGTATAACGATATATACTATCACGTAATAACGTATATCGTTATATAGTATTACCATATAACGTAAAACGATATATACTATTACGGAATAACGTATAACGTTATATAGAATTACCATATAACGTATAACGTTATATAGTGTTACGTTACAACGTATAACGATATATACTATTACGTAATAACGTATATCGTTATATAGTATTACCATATAACGTATAACGTTATATATTGTTACGTTATAACGTATAGCGATATATACTATTACCATATAACGTATAACGTTATATAGTGTTACGTTATAACGTATAACGTTGTATAGCATTACCACATAAGGTAAAACGATATATACTATTACGTAATAATGTATAACGTTATATAGAATTACCATATAAGGTATAACGTTATATAGTATTACGTTATAACGTATAACGACATATGCTATTACGTAATAACATATATCGTTATATAGTATTACCCTATAACGTATAACGTTATATATTGCAACGTTATAACGTATAACGATATATAGTATTACCATATAACGTATAACGTTATATATTGTTACGTTATAACGTATAGCGATATATACTATTACCATATAACGTATAACGTTATATAGCATTACCATATAAAGTAAAACGATATACACTATTACGTTATAACGTATAACGTTATATAGCATTACCATATAACGTAAAACGATATATACTATTACGTAATAACATGTAACGTTATATAGAATTACCATATAACGTATAACGTTATATAGTGTTACGTTATAACGTATAACGTTATATAGCATTACCATATAAGGTAAAACGATATATACTATTGCGTAATAACGTATAACGTTATATAGAATTACCATATAACGTATAACGTTATATAGTGTTACGTTATAACGTATAACGATATATACTATTACGTAATCACGTATATCGTTATATAGTATTACCATATAACGTATAACGTTATATATTGTAACGTTATAACGTATAACAATATATAGTATTACCATATAACGTATAACGTTATATAGTGTTACGTTATAACGTATAACGATATATACTATTACCATGTAACGTATAACGTTATATAGTGTTACGTTATAACGTATAACGATATATACTATTACGTAATAACGTATATCGTTATATAGTATTACCATATAACGTAGAACGATATATAATATTACGGAGTAACGTATAACGTTATATAGAATTACCATATAACGTATAACGTTATATAGTGTTACGTTATAACATATAACGATATATACTACTACGTAATAACGTATATCGTTATATAGTATTGCCATATAACGTATAACGTTATATATTGTTACGTTATAACGTATAGCGATATATACTATTACCATATAACGTATAACGTTATATAGTGTTACGTTATAACGTATAACGTTATAAAGCATTACCATATAAGGTAAAACGATATATATTATTACGTAATAACGTATAACGTTATATAGAATTACCATATAACGTATAACGTTATATAGAATTACCATATAACGTATAACGTTATATAGTATTACGTTATAACGTATAACGATATATACTATTACGTAATAACGTATATCGTTATATAGTATTACCATATAACGTATAACGTTAGATATTGTTACGTTATAACGTATAACGATATATAGTATTACCATATAACGTATAACGTTATATATTGTTACGTTATAGCGTATAACGATATATACTATTACCATATAACAAATAACGTTATATAGTGTTACGTTATAACGTATAACGTTATATAGCATTACCATATAACGTAAAACGATATATACTATTATGTAATAACGTATAACGTTATATAGAATTACCATATAACGTATAACGTTATATAGTGTTACGTTATAACGTATAACGATATATACTATTACGTAATAACGTATATCGTTATATAGTATTACCATATAACGTATAACGTTATATATTGTTACGTTATAAAGTATAACGATATATAGTATTACCATATAACGTATAACGTTATATATTGTTACGTTATAACGTATAGCGATATATACTATTACCATATAACGTATAACGTTATATAGTGTTACGTTATAACGTATAACGTTATAAAGCATTACCATATAAGGTAAAACGATATATATTATTACGTAATAACGTATAACGTTATATAGAATTACCATATAACGTATAACGTTATATAGAATTACCATATAACGTATAACGTTATATAGTATTACGTTATAACGTATAACGATATATACTATTACGTAATAACGTATATCGTTATATAGTATTACCATATAACGTATAACGTTAGATATTGTTACGTTATAACGTATAACGATATATACTATTACCATGTAACGTATAACGTTATATAGTGTTACGTTATAACGTATAACGATATATACTATTACGTAATAACGTATATCGTTATATAGTATTACCATATAACCTAAAACGATATATTCTATTACGGAATAACGTATAACGTTATATAGAATTACCATATAACGTATAACGTTATATAGTGTTACGTTATAACGTATAACGATATATACTATTACGTAATAACGTATATCGTTATATAGTATTACCATATAACGTATAACGTTATATATTGTTACGTTATAACGTATAGCGATATATACTATTACCATATAACGTATAACGTTATATAGTGTTACGTTATAACGTATAACGTTGTATAGCATTACCACATAAGGTAAAACGATATATACTATCACGTAATAATGTATAACGTTATATAGAATTACCATATAAGGTATAACGTTATATAGTATTACGTTATAACGTATAACGATATATACTATTACGTAATAACGTATATCGTTATATAGTATTACCATATAACGTATAACGTTATATATTGTTACGTTATAACGTATAACGATATATAGTATTACCATATAACGTATATCGTTATATATTGTTACGTTATAGCGTATAACGATATATACTATTACCATATAACAAATAACGTTATATAGTGTTACGTTATAACGTATAACGTTATATAGCATTACCATATAACGTAAAACGATATATACTATTACGTAATAACGTATAACGTTATATAGAATTACCATATAACGTATAACGTTATATAGTGTTACGTTATAACGTATAACGATATATACTATTACGTAATAACGTATATCGTTATATAGTATTACCATATAACGTATAACGTTATATATTGTTACGTTATAAAGTATAACGATATATAGTATTACCATATAACGTATAACGTTATATATTGTTACGTTATAACGTATAACGATATATATTATTACCATATAACGAATAACGTTATATAGTGTTACGTTATAACGTATAACGTTATATAGCATTACCACATAACGTAAAACGATATATACTATTACGTAATAACGTATAACGTTATATAGAATTACCATATAACGTATAACGTTATATAGTGTTACGTTATAACGTATAACGATATATACTATTACGTAATAACGTATATCGTTATATAGTATTACCATATAACGTATAACGTTATATATTGTTACGTTATAACGTATAACGATATACAGTATTACCATACAACGTATAGCGTTATATAGTGTTACGTTATAACGTATATCGTTATATAGCATTACCATATAACGTAAAACGATATATACTATTTCGTAATAACGTATATTGTTATATAGTATTACCATATAACGTATAACGTTATATATTGTTACGTTATAACGTATAACGATATATAGTATTACCATATAACGTATAACGTTATATAGTGTTACGTTATAACATATAACGATATATACTATTACGTAATAACGTATATCGTTATATAGTATTACCATATAACGTATAACGTTATATATTGTTACGTTACAACGTATAGCGATATATACTATTACCATATAACGTATAATGTTATATAGCATTACCATATAACGTAAAACGATATATAGTATTACGGAATAACGTATAACGATATATACTATTACGTAATAACGTATATCGTTATATAGTATTACCATATAACGTATAACGTTATATATTGTTACGTTATAACGTATAGCGATATATACTATTACCATATAACGTATAACGTTATATAGTGTTACGTTATAACGTATAACGTTATAAAGCATTACCATATAAGGTAAAACGATATATATTATTACGTAATAACGTATAACGTTATATAGAATTACCATATAACGTATAACGTTATATAGAATTACCATATAACGTATAACGTTATATAGTATTACGTTATAACGTATAACGATATATACTATTACGTAATAACGTATATCGTTATATAGTATTACCATATAACGTATAACGTTAGATATTGTTACGTTATAACGTATAACGATATATAGTATTACCATATAACGTATAACGTTATATATTGTTACGTTATAGCGTATAACGATATATACTATTACCATATAACAAATAACGTTATATAGTGTTACGTTATAACGTATAACGTTATATAGCATTACCATATAACGTAAAACGATATATACTATTATGTAATAACGTATAACGTTATATAGAATTACCATATAACGTATAACGTTATATAGTGTTACGTTATAACGTATAACGATATATACTATTACGTAATAACGTATATCGTTATATAGTATTACCATATAACGTATAACGTTATATATTGTTACGTTATAAAGTATAACGATATATAGTATTACCATATAACGTATAACGTTATATATTGTTACGTTATAACGTATAGCGATATATACTATTACCATATAACGTATAACGTTATATAGTGTTACGTTATAACGTATAACGTTATAAAGCATTACCATATAAGGTAAAACGATATATATTATTACGTAATAACGTATAACGTTATATAGAATTACCATATAACGTATAACGTTATATAGAATTACCATATAACGTATAACGTTATATAGTATTACGCTATAACGTATAACGATATATACTATTACGTAATAACGTATATCGTTATATAGTATTACCATATAACGTATAACGTTAGATATTGTTACGTTATAACGTATAACGATATATACTATTACCATGTAACGTATAACGTTATATAGTGTTACGTTATAACGTATAACGATATATACTATTACGTAATAACGTATATCGTTATATAGTATTACCATATAACCTAAAACGATATATTCTATTACGGAATAACGTATAACGTTATATAGAATTACCATATAACGTATAACGTTATATAGTGTTACGTTATAACGTATAACGATATATACTATTACGTAATAACGTATATCGTTATATAGTATTACCATATAACGTATAACGTTATATATTGTTACGTTATAACGTATAGCGATATATACTATTACCATATAACGTATAACGTTATATAGTGTTACGTTATAACGTATAACGTTGTATAGCATTACCACATAAGGTAAAACGATATATACTATCACGTAATAATGTATAACGTTATATAGAATTACCATATAAGGTATAACGTTATATAGTATTACGTTATAACGTATAACGATATATACTATTACGTAATAACGTATATCGTTATATAGTATTACCATATAACGTATAACGTTATATATTGTTACGTTATAACGTATAACGATATATAGTATTACCATATAACGTATATCGTTATATATTGTTACGTTATAGCGTATAACGATATATACTATTACCATATAACAAATAACGTTATATAGTGTTACGTTATAACGTATAACGTTATATAGCATTACCATATAACGTAAAACGATATATACTATTACGTAATAACGTATAACGTTATATAGAATTACCATATAACGTATAACGTTATATAGTGTTACGTTATAACGTATAACGATATATACTATTACGTAATAACGTATATCGTTATATAGTATTACCATATAACGTATAACGTTATATATTGTTACGTTATAAAGTATAACGATATATAGTATTACCATATAACGTATAACGTTATATATTGTTACGTTATAACGTATAACGATATATATTATTACCATATAACGAATAACGTTATATAGTGTTACGTTATAACGTATAACGTTATATAGCATTACCACATAACGTAAAACGATATATACTATTACGTAATAACGTATAACGTTATATAGAATTACCATATAACGTATAACGTTATATAGTGTTACGTTATAACGTATAACGATATATACTATTACGTAATAACGTATATCGTTATATAGTATTACCATATAACGTATAACGTTATATATTGTTACGTTATAACGTATAACGATATACAGTATTACCATACAACGTATAGCGTTATATAGTGTTACGTTATAACGTATATCGTTATATAGCATTACCATATAACGTAAAACGATATATACTATTTCGTAATAACGTATATTGTTATATAGTATTACCATATAACGTATAACGTTATATATTGTTACGTTATAACGTATAACGATATATAGTATTACCATATAACGTATAACGTTATATAGTGTTACGTTATAACATATAACGATATATACTATTACGTAATAACGTATATCGTTATATAGTATTACCATATAACGTATAACGTTATATATTGTTACGTTACAACGTATAGCGATATATACTATTACCATATAACGTATAATGTTATATAGCATTACCATATAACGTAAAACGATATATAGTATTACGGAATAACGTATAACGATATATACTATTACGTAATAACGTATATCGTTATATAGTATTACCATATAACGTATAACGTTATATATTGTTACGTTATAACGTATAGCGATATATACTATTACCATATAACGTATAACGTTATATAGTGTTACGCTATAACGTATAACGTTATATAGCATTACCATATAAGGTAAAACGATATATACTATTACGTAATAACGTATAACGTTATATAGAATTACCATATAACGTATAACGTTATATAGTGTTACGTTATAACGTATAACGATATATACTATTACGTAATAACGTATATCGTTATATAGTATTACCATATAACGTATAACGTTATATATTGTTACGTTATAAAGTATAACGATATATAGTATTACCATATAACGTATAACGTTATATATTGTTACGTTATAACGTATAACGATATATATTATTACCATATAACGAATAACGTTATATAGTGTTACGTTATAACGTATAACGTTATATAGCATTACCACATAACGTAAAACGATATATACTATTACGTAATAACGTATAACGTTATATAGAATTACCATATAACGTATAACGTTATATAGTGTTACGTTATAACGTATAACGATATATACTATTACGTAATAACGTATATCGTTATATAGTATTACCATATAACGTATAACGTTATATATTGTTACGTTATAACGTATAACGATATACAGTATTACCATACAACGTATAGCGTTATATAGTGTTACGTTATAACGTATATCGTTATATAGCATTACCATATAACGTAAAACGATATATACTATTTCGTAATAACGTATATTGTTATATAGTATTACCATATAACGTATAACGTTATATATTGTTACGTTATAACGTATAACGATATATAGTATTACCATATAACGTATAACGTTATATAGTGTTACGTTATAACATATAAAGATATATACTATTACGTAATAACGTATATCGTTATATAGTATTACCATATAACGTATAACGTTATATATTGTTACGTTACAACGTATAGCGATATATACTATTACCATATAACGTATAATGTTATATAGCATTACCATATAACGTAAAACGATATATAGTATACGGAATAACGTATAACGATATATACTATTACGTAATAACGTATATCGTTATATAGTATTACCATATAACGTATAACGTTATATATTGTTACGTTATAACGTATAGCGATATATACTATTACCATATAACGTATAACGTTATATAGTGTTACGCTATAACGTATAACGTTATATAGCATTACCATATAAGGTAAAACGATATATACTATTACGTAATAACGTATAACGTTATATAGAATTACCATATAACGTATAACGTTATATAGTATTACGTTATAACGTATAACGAGATATACTATTACGTAATAACGTATATCGTTATATAGTATTACCATATAACGTATAACGTTATATATTGTTACGTTATAACGTATAACGATATATAGTATTACCATATAACGTATAACGTTATATAGTGTTACGTTATAACGTATAACGTTATATAGCATTACCATATAAGGTAAAACGATATATACTATTACGTAATAACGTATAACGTTATATAGAATTACCATATAACGTATAACGTTATATAGTATTACGTTATAACGTATATCGATATATACTATTACGTAATAACTTATATCGTTATATAGTATTACCATATAACGTATAACGTTATATATTGTTACGTTATAACGTATAACGATATATAGTATTACCATATAACGTATAACGTTATATATTGTTACGTTATAACGTATAACGATATATACTATTACCATATAACATTTAACGTTATATAGTGTTACGTTATAACGTATAACGTTATATAGCATTACCATATAACGTAAAACGATATATACTATTACGTAATAACGTATAACGTTATATAGAATTACCATATAACGTATAACGTTATATATTGTTACGTTATAACGTATAACGATATATAGTATTACCATATAACGTATAACGTTATATAGTATTACGTTATAACGTATAACGATATATACTATTACGTAATAACGTATATCGTTATATAGTATTACCATATAACGTATAACGTTATATATTGTTACGTTATAAAGTATAACGATATATAGTATTACCATATAACGTATAACGTTATATATTGTTACGTTATAACGTATAAAGATATATATTATTACCATATAACGAATAACGTTATATAGTGTTACGTTATAACGTATAACGTTATATAGCATTACCATATAACGTAAAACGATATATACTACTACGGAATAACGTATAACGTTATATAGAATTACCATATAACGTATAACGTTATATAGTGTTACGTTATAACGTATAACGATATATACTATTACGTAATAACGTATATCGTTATATAGTATTACCATATAACGTATAACGTTATATATTGTTACGTTACAAGGTATAGCGATATATACTATTACCATATAACGTATAACGTTATATAGCATTACCATATAACGTAAAACGATATATACTATTACGGTATAACGTATAACGTTATATAGAATTACCATATAACGTATAACGTTATATAGTGTTACGTTATAACGTATAACGATATATACTATTACGCAATAACGTATATCGTTATATAGTATTACCATATAACGTATAACGTTATATATTGTTACGTTATAACGTATAGCGATATATACCATTACCATATGACGTATAACGTTATATAGTGTTACGCTATAACGTATAACGTTATATAGCATTACCATATAAGGTAAAACGATATATACTATTACGTAATAACGTATAACGTTATATAGAATTACCATATAACGTATAACGTTATATAGTATTACGTTATAACGTATAACGATATATACTATTACGTAATAACGTATATCGTTATATAGTGTTACCATATAACGTATAACGTTATATATTGTTACGTTATAACGTATAACGATATATAGTATTACCATATAACGTATAACGTTATATAGTGTTACGTTATAACGTATAACGATATATACTATTACCATGTAACGTATAACGTTATATAGTGCTACGTTATAACGTATAACGATATATACTATTACGTAATAACGTATATCGTTATATAGTATTACCATATAACGTAAAACGATATATACTATTACGGAATAACGTATAACGTTATATAGAATTACCATATAACGTATAACGTTATATAGTGTTACGTTACAACGTATAACGATATATACTATTACGTAATAACGTATATCGTTATATAGTATTACCATATAACGTATAACGTTATATATTGTTACGTTATAACGTATAGCGATATATACTATTACCATATAACGTATAACGTTATATAGTGTTACGTTATAACGTATAACGTTGTATAGCATTACCACATAAGGTAAAACGATATATACTATTACGTAATAATGTATAACGTTATATAGAATTACCATATAAGGTATAACGTTATATAGTATTACGTTATAACGTATAACGACATATGCTATTACGTAATAACATATATCGTTATATAGTATTACCATATAACGTATAACGTTATATATTGCAACGTTATAACGTATAACGATATATAGTATTACCATATAACGTATAACGTTATATATTGTTACGTTATAACGTATAGCGATATATACTATTACCATATAACGTATAACGTTATATAGCATTACCATATAAAGTAAAACGATATACACTATTACGTTATAACGTATAACGTTATATAGCATTACCATATAACGTAAAACGATATATACTATTACGTAATAACATGTAACGTTATATAGAATTACCATATAACGTATAACGTTATATAGTGTTACGTTATAACGTATAACGTTATATAGCATTACCATATAATGTAGAACGATATATAATATTACGGAGTAACGTATAACGTTATATAGAATTACCATATAACGTATAACGTTATATAGTGTTACGTTATAACATATAACGATATATACTACTACGTAATAACGTATATCGTTATATAGTATTACCATATAACGTATAACGTTATATATTGTAACGTTATAACGTATAACAATATATAGTATTACCATATAACGTATAACGTTATATAGTGTTACGTTATAACGTATAACGATATATACTATTACCATGTAACGTATAACGTTATATAGTGTTACGTTATAACGTATAACGATATATACTATTACGTAATAACGTATATCGTTATATAGTATTACCATATAACGTAGAACGATATATAATATTACGGAGTAACGTATAACGTTATATAGAATTACCATATAACGTATAACGTTATATAGTGTTACGTTATAACATATAACGATATATACTACTACGTAATAACGTATATCGTTATATAGTATTGCCATATAACGTATAACGTTATATATTGTTACGTTATAACGTATAGCGATATATACTATTACCATATAACGTATAACGTTATATAGTGTTACGTTATAACGTATAACGTTAGAAAGCATTACCATATAAGGTAAAACGATATATATTATTACGTAATAACGTATAACGTTATATAGAATTACCATATAACGTATAACGTTATATAGAATTACCATATAACGTATAACGTTATATAGAATTACCATATAACGTATAACGTTATATAGAATTACCATATAACGTATAACGTTATATAGTATTACGTTATAACGTATAACGATATATACTATTACGTAATAACGTATATCGTTATATAGTATTACCATATAACGTATAACGTTAGATATTGTTACGTTATAACGTATAACGATATATAGTATTACCATATAACGTATAACGTTATATATTGTTACGTTATAGCGTATAACGATATATACTATTACCATATAACAAATAACGTTATATAGTGTTACGTTATAACGTATAACGTTATATAGCATTACCATATAACGTAAAACGATATATACTATTATGTAATAACGTATAACGTTATATAGAATTACCATATAACGTATAACGTTATATAGTGTTACGTTATAACGTATAACGATATATACTATTACGTAATAACGTATATCGTTATATAGTATTACCATATAACGTATAACGTTATATATTGTTACGTTATAAAGTATAACGATATATAGTATTACCATATAACGTATAACGTTATATATTGTTACGTTATAACGTATAGCGATATATACTATTACCATATAACGTATAACGTTATATAGTGTTACGTTATAACGTATAACGTTATAAAGCATTACCATATAAGGTAAAACGATATATATTATTACGTAATAACGTATAACGTTATATAGAATTACCATATAACGTATAACGTTATATAGAATTACCATATAACGTATAACGTTATATAGTATTACGTTATAACGTATAACGATATATACTATTACGTAATAACGTATATCGTTATATAGTATTACCATATAACGTATAACGTTAGATATTGTTACGTTATAACGTATAACGATATATACTATTACCATGTAACGTATAACGTTATATAGTGTTACGTTATAACGTATAACGATATATACTATTACGTAATAACGTATATCGTTATATAGTATTACCATATAACCTAAAACGATATATTCTATTACGGAATAACGTATAACGTTATATAGAATTACCATATAACGTATAACGTTATATAGTGTTACGTTATAACGTATAACGATATATACTATTACGTAATAACGTATATCGTTATATAGTATTACCATATAACGTATAACGTTATATATTGTTACGTTATAACGTATAGCGATATATACTATTACCATATAACGTATAACGTTATATAGTGTTACGTTATAACGTATAACGTTGTATAGCATTACCACATAAGGTAAAACGATATATACTATCACGTAATAATGTATAACGTTATATAGAATTACCATATAAGGTATAACGTTATATAGTATTACGTTATAACGTATAACGATATATACTATTACGTAATAACGTATATCGTTATATAGTATTACCATATAACGTATAACGTTATATATTGTTACGTTATAACGTATAACGATATATAGTATTACCATATAACGTATATCGTTATATATTGTTACGTTATAGCGTATAACGATATATACTATTACCATATAACAAATAACGTTATATAGTGTTACGTTATAACGTATAACGTTATATAGCATTACCATATAACGTAAAACGATATATACTATTACGTAATAACGTATAACGTTATATAGAATTACCATATAACGTATAACGTTATATAGTGTTACGTTATAACGTATAACGATATATACTATTACGTAATAACGTATATCGTTATATAGTATTACCATATAACGTATAACGTTATATATTGTTACGTTATAAAGTATAACGATATATAGTATTACCATATAACGTATAACGTTATATATTGTTACGTTATAACGTATAACGATATATATTATTACCATATAACGAATAACGTTATATAGTGTTACGTTATAACGTATAACGTTATATAGCATTACCACATAACGTAAAACGATATATACTATTACGTAATAACGTATAACGTTATATAGAACTACCATATAACGTATAACGTTATATAGTGTTACGTTATAACGTATAACGATATATACTATTACGTAATAACGTATATCGTTATATAGTATTACCATATAACGTATAACGTTATATATTGTTACGTTATAACGTATAACGATATACAGTATTACCATACAACGTATAGCGTTATATAGTGTTACGTTATAACGTATATCGTTATATAGCATTACCATATAACGTAAAACGATATATACTATTTCGTAATAACGTATATTGTTATATAGTATTACCATATAACGTATAACGTTATATATTGTTACGTTATAACGTATAACGATATATAGTATTACCATATAACGTATAACGTTATATAGTGTTACGTTATAACATATAACGATATATACTATTACGTAATAACGTATATCGTTATATAGTATTACCATATAACGTATAACGTTATATATTGTTACGTTACAACGTATAGCGATATATACTATTACCATATAACGTATAATGTTATATAGCATTACCATATAACGTAAAACGATATATAGTATTACGGAATAACGTATAACGATATATACTATTACGTAATAACGTATATCGTTATATAGTATTACCATATAACGTATAACGTTATATATTGTTACGTTATAACGTATAGCGATATATACTATTACCATATAACGTATAACGTTATATAGTGTTACGCTATAACGTATAACGTTATATAGCATTACCATATAAGGTAAAACGATATATACTATTACGTAATAACGTATAACGTTATATAGAATTACCATATAACGTATAACGTTATATAGTGTTACGTTATAACGTATAACGATATATACTATTACGTAATAACGTATATCGTTATATAGTATTACCATATAACGTATAACGTTATATATTGTTACGTTATAAAGTATAACGATATATAGTATTACCATATAACGTATAACGTTATATATTGTTACGTTATAACGTATAACGATATATATTATTACCATATAACGAATAACGTTATATAGTGTTACGTTATAACGTATAACGTTATATAGCATTACCACATAACGTAAAACGATATATACTATTACGTAATAACGTATAACGTTATATAGAATTACCATATAACGTATAACGTTATATAGTGTTACGTTATAACGTATAACGATATATACTATTACGTAATAACGTATATCGTTATATAGTATTACCATATAACGTATAACGTTATATATTGTTACGTTATAACGTATAACGATATACAGTATTACCATACAACGTATAGCGTTATATAGTGTTACGTTATAACGTATATCGTTATATAGCATTACCATATAACGTAAAACGATATATACTATTTCGTAATAACGTATATTGTTATATAGTATTACCATATAACGTATAACGTTATATATTGTTACGTTATAACGTATAACGATATATAGTATTACCATATAACGTATAACGTTATATAGTGTTACGTTATAACATATAACGATATATACTATTACGTAATAACGTATATCGTTATATAGTATTACCATATAACGTATAACGTTATATATTGTTACGTTACAATGTATAGCGATATATATACTATTACCATATAACGTACAATGTTATATAGCATTACCATATAACGTAAAACGATATATAGTATTACGGAATAACGTATAACGATATATACTATTACGTAATAACGTATATCGTTATATAGTATTACCATATAACGTATAACGTTATATATTGTTACGTTATAACGTATAGCGATATATACTATTACCATATAACGTATAACGTTATATAGTGTTACGCTATAACGTATAACGTTATATAGCATTACCATATAAGGTAAAACGATATATACTATTACGTAATAACGTATAACGTTATATAGAATTACCATATAACGTATAACGTTATATAGTATTACGTTATAACGTATAACGAGATATACTATTACGTAATAACGTATATCGTTATATAGTATTACCATATAACGTATAACGTTATATATTGTTACGTTATAACGTATAACGATATATAGTATTACCATATAACGTATAACGTTATATAGTGTTACGTTATAACGTATAACGTTATATAGCATTACCATATAAGGTAAAACGATATATACTATTACGTAATAACGTATAACGTTATATAGAATTACCATATAACGTATAACGTTATATAGTATTACGTTATAACGTATATCGATATATACTATTACGTAATAACTTATATCGTTATATAGTATTACCATATAACGTATAACGTTATATATTGTTACGTTATAACGTATAACGATATATAGTATTACCATATAACGTATAACGTTATATATTGTTACGTTATAACGTATAACGATATATACTATTACCATATAACATTTAACGTTATATAGTGTTACGTTATAACGTATAACGTTATATAGCATTACCATATAACGTAAAACGATATATACTATTACGTAATAACGTATAACGTTATATAGAATTACCATATAACGTATAACGTTATATATTGTTACGTTATAACGTATAACGATATATAGTATTACCATATAACGTATAACGTTATATAGTATTACGTTATAACGTATAACGATATATACTATTACGTAATAACGTATATCGTTATATAGTATTACCATATAACGTATAACGTTATATATTGTTACGTTATAAAGTATAACGATATATAGTATTACCATATAACGTATAACGTTATATATTGTTACGTTATAACGTATAAAGATATATATTATTACCATATAACGAATAACGTTATATAGTGTTACGTTATAACGTATAACGTTATATAGCATTACCATATAACGTAAAACGATATATACTACTACGGAATAACGTATAACGTTATATAGAATTACCATATAACGTATAACGTTATATAGTGTTACGTTATAACGTATAACGATATATACTATTACGTAATAACGTATATCGTTATATAGTATTACCATATAACGTATAACGTTATATATTGTTACGTTACAAGGTATAGCGATATATACTATTACCATATAACGTATAACGTTATATAGCATTACCATATAACGTAAAACGATATATACTATTACGGTATAACGTATAACGTTATATAGAATTACCATATAACGTATAACGTTATATAGTGTTACGTTATAACGTATAACGATATATACTATTACGCAATAACGTATATCGTTATATAGTATTACCATATAACGTATAACGTTATATATTGTTACGTTATAACGTATAGCGATATATACCATTACCATATGACGTATAACGTTATATAGTGTTACGCTATAACGTATAACGTTATATAGCATTACCATATAAGGTAAAACGATATATACTATTACGTAATAACGTATAACGTTATATAGAATTACCATATAACGTATAACGTTATATAGTATTATGTTATAACGTATAACGATATATACTATTACGTAATAACGTATATCGTTATATAGTGTTACCATATAACGTATAACGTTATATATTGTTACGTTATAACGTATAACGATATATAGTATTACCATATAACGTATAACGTTATATAGTGTTACGTTATAACGTATAACGATATATACTATTACCATGTAACGTATAACGTTATATAGTGCTACGTTATAACGTATAACGATATATACTATTACGTAATAACGTATATCGTTATATAGTATTACCATATAACGTAAAACGATATATACTATTACGGAATAACGTATAACGTTATATAGAATTACCATATAACGTATAACGTTATATAGTGTTACGTTACAACGTATAACGATATATACTATTACGTAATAACGTATATCGTTATATAGTATTACCATATAACGTATAACGTTATATATTGTTACGTTATAACGTATAGCGATATATACTATTACCATATAACGTATAACGTTATATAGTGTTACGTTATAACGTATAACGTTGTATAGCATTACCACATAAGGTAAAACGATATATACTATTACGTAATAATGTATAACGTTATATAGAATTACCATATAAGGTATAACGTTATATAGTATTACGTTATAACGTATAACGACATATGCTATTACGTAATAACATATATCGTTATATAGTATTACCATATAACGTATAACGTTATATATTGCAACGTTATAACGTATAACGATATATAGTATTACCATATAACGTATAACGTTATATATTGTTACGTTATAACGTATAGCGATATATACTATTACCATATAACGTATAACGTTATATAGCATTACCATATAAAGTAAAACGATATACACTATTACGTTATAACGTATAACGTTATATAGCATTACCATATAACGTAAAACGATATATACTATTACGTAATAACATGTAACGTTATATAGAATTACCATATAACGTATAACGTTATATAGTGTTACGTTATAACGTATAACGTTATATAGCATTACCATATAAGGTAAAACGATATATACTATTGCGTAATAACGTATAACGTTATATAGAATTACCATATAACGTATAACGTTATATAGTGTTACGTTATAACGTATAACGATATATACTATTACGTAATAACGTATATCGTTATATAGTATTACCATATAACGTATAACGTTATATATTGTAACGTTATAACGTATAACAATATATAGTATTACCATATAACGTATAACGTTATATAGTGTTACGTTATAACGTATAACGTTATATAGCATTACCATATATCGTAAAACGATATATAGTGTTACGTTATAACGTATAACGGTATATACTATTACGTAATAACGTATATTGTTATATAGTATTACCATATAACGTATTACGTTATATATTATTACGTTATAACGTATAACGATATATACTATTACCATATAACGTATAACGTTATATATTGTGACGTTATAACGTATAACGATATATACTATTACCATGTAACGTATAACGTTATATAGTGTTACGTTATAACGTATAACGATATATACTATTACGTAATAACGTATATCGTTATATAGTATTACCATATAACGTAGAACGATATATAATATTACGGAGTAACGTATAACGTTATATAGAATTACCATATAACGTATAACGTTATATAGTGTTACGTTATAACATATAACGATATATACTACTGCGTAATAACGTATATCGTTATATAGTATTGCCATATAACGTATAACGTTATATATTGTTACGTTATAACGTATAGCGATATATACTATTACCATATAACGTATAACGTTATATAGTGTTACGTTATAACGTATAACGTTATAAAGCATTACCATATAAGGTAAAACGATATATATTATTACGTAATAACGTATAACGTTATATAGAATTACCATATAACGTATAACGTTATATAGAATTACCATATAACGTATAACGTTATATAGTATTACGTTATAACGTATAACGATATATACTATTACGTAATAACGTATATCGTTATATAGTATTACCATATAACGTATAACGTTAGATATTGTTAAGTTATATCGTATAACGATATATAGTATTACCATATAACGTATAACGTTATATATTGTTACGTTATAGCGTATAACGATATATACTATTACCATATAACAAATAACGTTATATAGTGTTACGTTATAACGTATAACGTTATATAGCATTACCATATAACGTAAAACGATATATACTATTATGTAATAACGTATAACGTTATATAGAATTACCATATAACGTATAACGTTATATAGTGTTACGTTATAACGTATAACGATATATACTATTACCATATAACGTATAACGTTATATAGTGTTACGTTATAACGTATAACGTTATATAGCATTACCATATATCGTAAAACGATATATAGTGTTACGTTATAACGTATAACGGTATATACTATTACGTAATAACGTATATCGTTATATAGTATTACCATATAACGTATTACGTTATATATTATTACGTTATAACGTATAACGATATATACTATTACCATATAACGTATAACGTTATATAGTGTTACGTTATAACGTATAACGTTATATAGCATTACCATATATCGTAAAACGATATATAGTGTTACATTATAACGTATAACGGTATATACTATTACGTAATAACGTATATCGTTATATAGTATTACCATATAATGTATAACGTTATATATTGTTACGTTATAAAGTATAACGATATATAGTATTACCATATAACGTATAACGTTATATATTGTTACGTTATAACGTATAACGATATATATTATTACCATATAACGAATAACGTTATATAGTGTTACGTTATAACGTATAACGTTATATAGCATTACCACATAACGTAAAACGATATATACTATTACGTAATAACGTATAACGTTATATAGTATTACCATATAACGTATAACGTTATATATTGTTACGTTACAACGTATAGCGATATATACTATTACCATATAACGTATAACGTTATATAGTGTTACGTTATAACATATAACGATATATACTATTACGTAATAACGTATATCGTTATATAGTATTACCATATAACGTATAACGTTATATATTGTTACGTTACAACGTATAGCGATATATACTATTACCATATAACGTATAATGTTATATAGCATTACCATATAACGTAAAACGATATATAGTATTACGGAATAACGTATAACGTTATATAGAATTACCATATAACGTATAACGTTATATAGTGTTACGTTATAACGTATAACGATATATACTATTACGTAATAACGTATATCGTTATATAGTATTACCATATAACGTATAACGTTATATATTGTTACGTTATAACGTATAGCGATATATACTATTACCATATAACGTATAACGTTATATAGTGTTACGCTATAACGTATAACGATATATACTATTACCATGTAACGTATAACGTTATATAGTGCTACGTTATAACGTATAACGATATATACTATTACGTAATAACGTATATCGTTATATAGTATTACCATATAACGTAAAACGATATATACTATTACGGAATAACGTATAACGTTATATAGAATTACCATATAACGTATAACGTTATATATTGTTACGTTATAACGTATAGCGATATATACTATTACCATATAACGTATAACGTTATATATTCTTACGTTATAACGTATAACGATATATACTATTACCATATAACGAATAACGTTATATATTCTTACGTTATAACGTATAACGATATATACTATTACCATATAACGAATAACGTTATATAGTGTTACGTTATAACGTATAACGATATATACTATTACCATATAACGAATAACGTTACATAGTGTTACGTTATAACGTATAACGTTATATAGCATTACCATATAACGTAAAACGATATATACTATTACGTAATAACGTGTATCGTTATATAGAATTACCATATAACGTATAACGTTATATAGTGTTACGTTATAACGTATAACGATATATTCTATTACGTAATAACGTATATCGTTATATAATATTACCATATAACGTATAACGTTATATATTGTTACGTTATAACGTATAACGATATACAGTATTACCATACAACGTATAGCGTTATATAGTGTTACGTTATAACGTATATCGTTATATAGCATTACCATATAACGTAAAACGATATATACTATTTCGTAATAACGTATATTGTTATATAGTATTACCACATAACGTATAACGTTATATATTGTTATGTTATAACGTATAACGATATATAGTATTACCATATAACGTATAACGTTATATAGTGTTACGTTATAACGTATAACGATATATACTATTACGTAATAACGTATATCGTTATATAGTATTACTATATAACGTATAACGTTATATAGTGTTACGTTATAACATATAACGATATATACTATTACGTAATAACGTATATCGTTATATAGTATTACCATATAACGTATAACGTTATATATTGTTACGTTACAACGTATAGCGATATATACTATTACGATATAACGTATAATGTTATATAGCATTACCATATAACGTAAAACGATATATAGTATTACGGAATAACGTATAACGTTATATAGAATTACCATATAACGTATAACGTTATATAGTGTTACGTTATAACGTATAACGATATATACTATTACGTAATGACGTATATCGTTATATAGTATTACCATATAACGTATAACGTTATATATTGTTACGTTATAACGTATAGCGATATATACTATTACCATATAACGTATAACGTTATATAGTGTTACGCTATACCGTATAACGTTATATAGCATTACCATATAAGGTAAAACGATATATACTATTACGTAATAACGTATATCGTTATATAGTATTACCATATAACGTATAACGTTATATATAGTTACGTTACAAGGTATAGCGATATATACTATTACCATATAACGTATAACGTTATATAGCATTACCATATAACGTAAAACGATATATACTATTACGGAATAACGTATAACGTTATATAGAATTACCATATAACGTATAACGTTATATAGTGTTACGTTATAACGTATAACGATATATACTATTACGTAATAACGTATATCGTTATATAGTATTACCATATAACGTATAACGTTATATATTGTTACGTTATAACGTATAGCGATATATACTATTACCATATAACGTATAACGTTATATAGTGTTACGCTATAACGTATAACGTTATATAGCATTACCATATAAGGTAAAACGATATATACTATTACGTAATAACGTATAACTTTATATAGAATTACCATATAACGTATAACGTTATATAGTATTACGTTATAACGTATAACGATATATACTATTTCGTAATAACGCATATCGTTATATAGTATTACCATATAACGTATAGCGTTATATAGTGTTACGTTATAACGTATAACGTTATATAGCATTACAATATAAGGTAAAACGATATATACTATTACGTAATAACGTATATCGTTATATAGAATTACCATATAACGTATAACGATATATAGTATTACGTAATAACGTATAACGTTATGTAGAATTACCATATAACGTATAACGTTATATAGTATTACGTTATAACGTATAACGATATATACTATTACGTAATAACGTAAATCGTTATATAGTATTACCATATAACGTATAACGTTATATATTGTGACGTTATAACGTATAACGATATATACTATTACCATGTATCGTATAACGTTATATAGTGTTACGTTATAACGTATAACGATATATACTATTACGTAATAACGTATATCGTTATATAGTATTACCATATAACGTATAACGTTATATATTGTTACGTTATAACGTATAGCGATATATACTATTACCATATAACGTATAACGTTATATAGCATTACCATATAACGTAAAACGATATATACTATTACGGAATAACGTATAACGTTATATAGAATTACCATATAACGTATAACGCTATATAGTGTTACGTTATAACGTATAACGATATATACTATTACGTAATAACGTATATCGTTATATAGTATTACCATATAACGTATAACGTTATATATTGTTACGGTATAACGTATAGCGATATATACTATTACCATATAACGTATAACGTTATATAGTGTTACGTTATAACGTATAACGTTATATAGCATTACCATATAAGGTAAAACGATATGTACTATTACGTAATAACGTATAACGTTATATAGAATTGCCATATAACGTATAACGTTATATAGTATTACGTTATAACGTATAACGATATATACTATTACGTAATAACGTATATCGTTATATAGTATTACCATATACCGCATAACGTTATATATTGTTACGTTATAACGTATAACGATATATAGTATTACCATATAACGTATAACGTTATATACTGTTACGTTATAACGTATAACGTTATATAGCATTACCATATAACGTAAAACGATATATACTGTTACGTAATAACGTGTAACGTTATATAGAATTACCATATAACGTATAACGTTATATAGTGTTACGTTATAACGTATAACGGTATATTCTATTACGTAAGAACGTATATCGTTATATAGTATTACCATATAACGTATAACGTTATATAGTGTTACGTTATAACGTATAACGATATATACTATTACGTAATAACGTATATCGTTATATAGTATTACCATATAACGTATAACGTTATATATTGTTACGTTATAACGTATAACGATTTACAGTATTACCATACAACGTATAGCGTTATATAGTGTTACGTTATAACGTATACCGTTATATAGCATTACCATATAACGTAAAACGATATATACTATTTCGTAATACCGTATATTGTTATATAGTATTACCATATAACGTATAACGTTATATATTGTTATGTTATAACGTATAACGATATACAGTATTACTATATAACGTATAACGTTATATAGTGTTACGTTATAACGTATAACGATATATACTATTACGTAATAACGTATATCGTTATATAGTGTTACCATATAACGTATAACGTTATATATTGTTACGTTATAACGTATAGCGATATATACTATTACCATATAACGTATAACGTTATATAGCATTACCATATAACGTAAAACGATATATACTATTACGGAATAACGTATAACGTTATATAGAATTACCATATAACGTATAACGTTATATAGTGTTACGTTATAACGTATAACGATATATACTATTACGTAATAACGTATATCGTTATATAGTATTACCATATAACGTATAACGTTATATATTGTTGCGTTATAACGTATAGCGATATGTATAATTACCATATAACGTATAACGTTATATAGTGTTACGTTATAACGTATAACGTTATATAGCATTACCATATAAGGTAAAACGATATATACTATTACGTAATAACGTATATCGTTATATAGAATTACCATATAACGTATAACGTTATATAGTATTACGTTATAACGTATAACGGTATATATTATTACGTAATAACGTATATCGTTATATAGTATTACCATATAACGTATAACGTTATATATTGTTACGTTATAACGTATAACGTTATATAGTATTACGTTATAACGTAAAACGATATATACTATTACGTAATAACGTATAACGTTATATAGAATTACCATATAACGTATAACGTTATATAGTATTACGTTATAACGTATAACGATATATACTATTTCGTAATAACGCATATCGTTATATAGTATTACCATATAACGTATAGCGTTATATAGTGTTACGTTATAACGTATAACGTTATATAGCATTACCATATAAGGTAAAACGATATATACTATTACGTAATAACGTATATCGTTATATAGAATTACCATATAACGTATAACGATATATAGTATTACGTTATAACGTATAACGATATATACTATTACGTAATAACGTATATCGTTATATAGTATTACCATATAACGTATAACGTTATATATTTTTACGTTATAACGTATAGCGATATATACTATTACCATATAACGTATAACGTTATATAGCATTACCATATAACGTAAAACGGTTTATACTATTACGGAATAACGTATAACGTTATATAGAATTACCATATAACGTATAACGTTATATAGTGTTACGTTATAACGTATAACGATATATACTAGTACGTAATAACGTATATCGTTATATAGTATTACCATATAACGTATAACGTTATATATTGTTACGTTATAACGTATAGCGATATCTACTATTACCATATAACGTATAACGTTATATAGTGTTACGTTATAACGTATAACGTTATATAGCATTACGATATAATGTAACACGATATATACTATTACGTAATAACGTATAACGTTATATAGAATTACCATATAACGTATAACGTTATATATTGTTACGTTATAACGTATAGCGATATATATAATTACCATATAACGTATAACGTTATATAGTGTTACGTTATAACGTATAACGTTATATAGCATTACCATATAAGGTAAAACGATATATACTATTACGTAATAACGTATATCGTTATATAGAATTACCATATAACGTATAACGTTATATAGTATTACGTTATAACGTATAACGGTATATACTATTACGTAATAACGTATATCGTTATATAGTATTACCATATAACGTATAACGTTATATATTGTTACGTTATAACGTATAACGTTATATAGTATTACGTTATAACGTAAAACGATATATACTATTACGTAATAACGTATAACGTTATATAGAATTACCATAGAACGTATAACGTTATATAGTATTACGTTATAACGTATAACGATATATACTATTTCGTAATAACGCATATCGTTATATAGTATTAGCATATATCGTATAGCGTTATATAGTGTTACGTTATAACGTATAACGTTATATAGCATTACCATATAAGGTAAAACGATATATACTATTACGTAATAACGTATATCGTTATATAGAATTACCATATAACGTATAACGATATATAGTATTACGTTATAACGTATAACGGTATATACTATTACGTAATAACGTATATCGTTATATAGTATTACCATATAACGTATAACGTTATATATTTTTACGTTATAACGTATAACGATATATAGTATTACCATATAACGTATAACGTTATATATTGTGACGTTATAGCGTATAACGGTATATACTATTACCATGTAACGTATAACGTTATATAGTGTTACGTTATAACGTATAACGATATATACTATTACGTAATAACGTATATCGTTATATAGTATTACCATATAACTTATAACGTTATATATTGTTACGTTATAACGTATAGCGATATATACTATTACCATATAACGTATAACGTTATATAGCATTACCATATAACGTAAAACGGTTTATACTATTACGGAATAACGTATAACGTTATATAGAATTACCATATAACGTATAACGTTATATAGTGTTACGTTATAACGTATAACGATATATACTAGTACGTAATAACGTATATCGTTATATAGTATTACCATATAACGTATAACGTTATATATTGTTACGTTATAACGTATAGCGATATCTACTATTACCATATAACGTATAACGTTATATAGTGTTACGTTATAACGTATAACGTTATATAGCATTACGATATAAGGTAACACGATATATACTATTACGTAATAACGTATAACGTTATATAGAATTACCATATAACGTATAACGTTAGATAGTATTACGTTATAACGTACAACGATATATACTATTACGTAATAACGCATATCGTTACATAGTATTACCATATAACGTATAACGTTATATATTGTTACGTTATAACGTATAACTATATATAGTATTACCATATAACGTATAACGTTATATATTGTTACGTTATAACGTATAACGTTATATAGCATTACCATATAACGTAAAACGATATATACTATTTCGTAATACCGTATATTGTTATATAGAATTACCATATAACGTATAACGTTATATATTGTTATGTTATAACGTATAGCGATATATACTATTACCATATAACGTATAACGTTATATAGCATTACCATATAAGGTAAAACGATATATACTATTACGTAATAACGTATAACGTTATATAGAATTGCCATATAACGTATAACGTTATATAGTATTACGTTATAACGTATAACGATATATACTATTACGTCATAACGTATAACTATATATAGTATTACCATATAACGTATAACGTTATATAGTGTTACGTTATAACGTATAACGATATATACTATTACGTAATAACGTATATCGTTATATAGTATTACCATATAACGTATAACGTTATATATTGTTACGTTATAACGTATAACGATTTACAGTATTACCATACAACGTATAGCGTTATATAGTGTTACGTTATAACGTATAACGTTATATAGCATTACCATATAACGTATAACGATATATACTATTACGTAATAACGTATATCGTTATATAGCGTTACCATATAACGTATAACGTTATATATTGTTACGTTATAACGTATAGCGATATATACTATTACCATATAACGTATAACGTTATATAGCATTACCATATAACGTAAAACGATATATACTATTACGGAATAACGTATAACGTTATATAGAATTACCATATAACGTATAACGTTATATAGTGTTACGTTATAACGTATAACGATATATACTATTACGTAATAACGTATATCGTTATATAGTATTACCATATAACGTATAACGTTATATATTGTTACGTTATAACGTATAGCGATATATATAATTACCATATAACGTATAACGTTATATAGTGTTACGTTATAACGTATAACGTTATATAGCATTACCATATAAGGTAAAACGATATATACTATTACGTAATAACGTATATCGTTATATAGAATTACCATATAACGTATAACGTTATATAGTATTACGTTATAACGTATAACGGTATATACTATTACGTAATAACGTATATCGTTATATAGTATTACCATATAACGTATAACGTTATATATTGTATAACGTTATATATAATACTAACGTATGTAACGTATAACGTTATATATAACGTTATAACGTATAATGTTATATAGTATTACGTTATAACGTATAACGTTATATAGTGTTACCTTATAACGTATAACGTTATATAGCATTACGATATAAGGTAAAACGATATATACTATTACGTAATAACGTATATCGTTATATAGAATTACCATATAACGTATAACGTTATATAGTACTACGTTATAACGTATAACGGTATATACTATTACGTAATAACGTATAGCGATATATACTATTACCATATAACGTATAACGTTATATAGCATTACCATATAACGTATAACGATATATACTATTACGTAATAACGTATATCGTTATATAGTGTTACCATATAACGTATAACGTTATATATTGTTACGTTATAACGTATAGCGATATATACTATTACCATATAACGTATAACGTTATATAGCATTACCATATAACGTAAAACGATATATACTATTACGGAATAACGTATAACGTTATATAGAATTACCATATAACGTATAACGTTATATAGTGTTACGTTATAACGTATAACGATATATACTATTACGTAATAACGTATATCGTTATATAGTATTACCATATAACGTATAACGTTATATATTGTTACGTTATAACGTATAGCGATATATATAATTACCATATAACGTATAACGTTTTATAGTGTTACGTTATAACGTATAACGTTATATAGCATTACCATATAAGGTAAAACGATATATACTATTACGTAATAACGTATATCGTTATATAGAATTACCATATAACGTATAACGTTATATAGTATTACGTTATAACGTATAACGGTATATACTATTACGTAATAACGTATATCGTTATATAGTATTACCATATAACGTATAACGTTATATATTGTTACGTTATAACGTATAACGTTATATAGTATTACGTTATAACGTATAACGTTATATAGTGTTACGTTATAACGTATAACGTTATATAGCATTACGATATAAGGTAAAACGATATATACTATTACGTAATAACGTATAACGTTATATAGAATTACCATATAACGTATAACGTTATATAGAATTACCATATAACGTATAACGTTATATAGTATCACGTTATAACGTACAACGATATATACTATTACGTAATAACGCATATCGTTATATAGTATTACCATATAACGTATAACGTTATATAGTGTTACGTTATAACGTATAACGATATATACTATTACGTAATAACGTATATCGTTATATAGTATTACCATATAACGTATAACGTTATATATTGTTACGTTATAACCTATAGCGATATATACTATTACCATATAACGTATAACGTTATATAGCATTACCATATAACGTAAAACGATATATACTATTACGGAATAACGTATAACCTTATATAGAATTACCATATAACGTATAACGTTATATAGTGTTACGTTATAACGTATAACGATATATACTATTACGTAATAACGTATATCGTTATATAGTGTTACCATATAACGTATAACGTTATATATTGTTACGTTATAACGTATAACGATATATAGTATTACCATATAACGTATAACGTTATATAGTGTTACGTTATAACGTATAACGTTATATAGCATTACCATATAAGGTAAAACGATATATACTATTACGTAATAACGTATAACGTTATATAGAATAACCATATAACGTATAACGTTATATAGTATTACGTTATAACGTATAACGATATATACTATTACGTAATAACGTAAATCGTTATATAGTATTACCATATAACGTATAACGTTATATATTGTTACGTAATAACGCATATCGTTATATAGTATTACCATATAACGTATAACGTTATATATTGTTACGTTATAACGTATAACGATATATAGTATTACCATATAACGTATAACGTTATATAGTGTTACGTTATAACGTATAACGTTATGTAGCATTACCATATATCGTAAAACGATATATAGTGTTACGTTACAACGTATAACGATATATACTATTACGTAATAACGTATAACGTTATATTGTGTTACGTTATAACGTATAACGATATATACTATTACCATATAACGTATAACGTTATATAGTGTTACGTTATAACGTATAACGTTATATAGCATTACCATATAACGTAAAAGGATATATACTATTACGTAATATCGTATAACGTTATATAGAATTACCATATAACGTATAACGTTATATAGTGTTACGTTATAACGTATAACGATATATACTATTACGTAATAACGTATATCGTTATATAGTATTACCATATAACGTATAACGTTTTATATTGTTACGTTATAACGTATAACGATATATAGTATTACCATACAATGTATAACGTTATATACTGTTACGGTATAACGTATAACGTTATATAGCATTACCATATACCGTAAAACGATATATAGTGTTACGTTATAACGTATAACGATATATACTATTACGTAATAACGCATATCGTTATATAGTATTACCATATAACGTATAACGTTATATATTGTTACGTTATAACGTATAACGATATATAGTATTACCATATAACGTATAACGTTATATAGTGTTACGTTATAACGTATAACGTTATGTAGCATTACCATATATCGTAAAACGATATATAGTGTTACGTTACAACGTATAACGATATATACTATTACGTAATAACGTATAACGTTATATTGTGTTGCGTTATAACATATAACGATATATACTATTACCATATAACGTATAACGTTATATAGTGTTACGTTATAACGTATAACGTTATATAGCATTACCATATAACGTAAAAGGATATATACTATTACGTAATATCGTATAACGTTATATAGAATTACCATATAACGTATAACGTTATATAGTGTTACGTTATAACGTATAACGATATATACTATTACGTAATAACGTATATCGTTATATAGTATTACCATATAACGTATATCGTTTTATATTGTTACGTTATAACGTATAACGATATATAGTATTACCATATAACGTATAACGATATATAGTATTACCATATAACGTATAACGTTATATAGTGCTACGTGATAACGTATAACATTATATAGCATTACCATATAACGTAAAACGATATATACTATTACGTAATAACGTATAGCGTTATATAGAATTACCATATAACGTATAACGTTATATAGTGTTACGTGATAACGTATAACATTATATAGCATTACCATATAACGTAAAACGATATATACTATTACGTAATAACGTATAACGTTATATAGTGTTACGTTATAACGTATAACGTTATATACTGTTACGGTATAACGTATAACGTTATATAGCATTACCATATATCGTAAAACGATATATAGTGTTACGTTATAACGTATAACGATATATACTATTACGTAATAACGTATATCGTTATATAGTATTACAATATAACGTATAACGTTATATATTGTTACGTTATAACGTATAACGATATATACTATTATCATATAACGTATAACGCTATATACTGTTACGTTATAACGTATAACGTTATATAGCATTACCATATAACGTAAAACGATATATACTATTACGTAATAACGTATAACGTTATACAGAATTACCATATAACGTATAACGTTATATAGTGTTACGTTATAACGTATAACGATATATACTATTACGTAATAACGTATAACGTTATATAGAATTACCATATAACGTATAACGTTATATAGTGTTACGTTATAACGTATAACGTTATATACTGCTACGGTATAACGTATAACGTTATATAGCATTACCATATATCGTAAAACGATATATAGTGTTACGTTATAACGTATAACGATATATACTATTACGTAATAACGTATATCGTTATATAGTATTACAATATAACGTATAACGTTATATATTGTTACGTTATAACGTATAATGATATATACTATTACCATATAACGTATAACGTTATATAGTGTTACGTTATAACGTATAACGTTATGTAGCATTACCATATATCGTAAGACGATATATAGTGTCACGTTATAACGTATAACGATATATACTATTACGTAATAACGTATAACGTTATATTGTGTTACGTTATAACGTATAACGATATATAGTATTACCATATATCGTATAACGTTATATAGTGTTACGGTATAACGTATAACGTTATATAGCATTACCATATAACGTAAAACGATATATACTATTACGTAATAACGTATAACGTTATATAGAATTACCATATAACGTATAACGTTATATAGAATTACCATATAACGTATAACGTTATATAGTGTTACGTTATAACGTATAACGATATATACTATTACGTAATAACGTATATCGTTATATAGTATTACAATATAACGTATAACGTTATATATTGTTACGTTATAACGTATAATGATATATACTATTACCATATAACGTCTAACGTTATATATTGTTACGTTATAACGTATAACGATATATACTATTACCATATAACGTATAACGCTATATACTGTTACGTTATAACGTATAACGTTATATAGCATTACCATATAACGTAAAACGATATATACTATTACGTAATAACGTATAACGTTATACAGAATTACCATATAACGTATAACGTTATATAGTGTTACGTTATAACGTATAACGATATATACTATTACGTAATAACGTATAACGTTATATAGAATTACCATATAACGTATAACGTTATATAGTGTTACGTTATAACGTATAACGTTATATACTGTTACGGTATAACGTATAACGTTATATAGCATTACCATATATCGTAAAACGATATATAGTGTTACGTTATAACGTATAACGTTATGTAGCATTACCATATATCGTAAGACGATATATAGTGTCACGTTATAACGTATAACGATATATACTATTACGTAATAACGTATATCGTTATATAGTATTACAATATAACGTATAACGTTATATATTGTTACGTTATAACGTATAACGATATATACTATTACCATATAACGTATAACGTTATATAGTGTTACGTTATAACGTATAACGTTATATAGCATTACCATATAACGTAAAACGATATATACTATTACGTAATAACGTATAACGTTATATAGTGTTACGTTATAACGTATATCGTTATATTGCATTACCACATAACATAAAAAGATATATACTATTACGTAATAACGTATATTGTTATATAGCATTACCATATAACTTATAACGTTATATAATGATACGTTATAACGCATAACGTTATATATTGTTACGTTATAACGTATAACGATATATACTATTACCATATAACGTATAACGTTATATACTGTTACGTTATAACGTATAACGTTATATAGCATTACCATATAACGAAAAACGATATATACTATTACGTAATAACGTATAACGTTATATAGAATTACCATATAACGTATTACGTTATATATTGTTACGTTATAACGTATAACGATATATAGTATTACCATATAACGTATAACGTTATATAGTGTTACGTTATAACGTATAACGTTATGTAGCATTACCATATATCGTAAAACGATATATAGTGTTACGTTATAACGTATAACGATATATACTATTACGTAATAACTTATAACGTTATATTGTGTTACGTTATAACGTATAACGATATATAGTATTACCATATATCGTATAACGTTATATAGTGTTACGGTATAACGTATAACGTTATATAGCATTACCATATAACGTAAAACGATATATACTATTACGTAATAACGTATAACGTTATATAGAATTACCATATAACGTATAACGTTATATAGAATTACCATATAACGTATAACGTTATATAGTGTTACGTTATAACGTATAACGACATATACTATTACGTAATAACGTATATAGTTATATAGTATTACCATATAACGTATAACGTTATATATTGCTACGTTATAACGTATAACGATATATACTATTACCATATAACGTAAAACGATATATACTATTACGTAATAACGTATATTGTTATATAGTATTACCATATAACGTATAACGTTATATAGTGATACGTTATAACGTATAACGATATATACTATTACGTAATAACGTATATCGTTATATAGTATTTCCATATAACGTATAACGTTATATATTGTTACGTTATAACGTATAACGATATATAGTATTACCATATAACGTATAACGTTATATACTATTACGTAATAACGTATATTGTTATATAGTATTACCATATAACGTATAACGTTATATATTGCTACGTTATAACGTATAACGATATATAGTATTACCATATAACGTAAAACGATATATACTATTACGTAATAACGTATATTGTTATATAGTATTACCATATAACGTATAACGTTATATAGTGATACGTTATAACGTATAACGATATATACTATTACGTAATAACGTATATCGTTATATAGTATTTCCATATAACGTATAACGTTATATATTGTTACGTTATAACGTATAACGATATATACTATTACCATATAACGTATAACGTTATATACTGTTACGTTATAACGTATAACGTTATATAGCATTACCATATAACGTAAAACGATATATACTATTACGTAATAACGTATAACGTTATACAGAATTACCATATAAGGTATAACGTTATATAGTGTTACGTTATAACGTATAACGATATATATTATTACGTAATAACGTATATCGTTATATAGTATTACCATATAACGTATAACGTTATATATTGTTACGTTATAACGTATAACGATATATACTATTACCATATAACGTATAACGTTATATAGTATTACGTTATAACGTATAACGTTATATAGCATTACCATATAACGTAAAACGATATATACTATTACGTAATAACGTATAACGTTATATAGCGTTACGTTATAACGTATAACGTTATATAGAATTACCATATAACGTATAACGTTATATAGTGTTACGTTATAACGTATAACGATATATTCTATTACGTAATAACGCATATCGTTATGTAGTATTTCCATATAACGTATAACGTTATATACTGTTACGTTATAACGTATAACGATATATACTATTACCATATAACGTATAACGTTATATACTGTTACGTTATAACGTATAACGTTATATAGCATTACCATATTACGAAAAACGATATATACTATTACGTAATAACGTATAACGTTATATAGAATTACCATATAACGTATTACGTTATATATTGTTACGTTATAACGTATAACGATATATAGTATTACCATATGACGTATAACGTTATATAGTGTTACGTTATAACGTATAACGTTATGTAGCATTACCATATATCGTAAAACGATATATAGTGTTACGTTATAACGTATAACGATATATACTATTACGTAATAACGTATAACGTTAAATAGTGTTACGTGATAACGTATAACGATATATACTATTACGTAATAACGTATATCGTTATATAGTATTACCATATAACGTATAACGTTATATATTGTTACGTTATAACGTATAACGATATATAGTATTACCATACAATGTATAACGTTATATACTGTTACGGTATAACGTATAACGTTATATAGCATTACCATATACCGTAAAACGATGTATAGTGTTACGTTATAACGTATAACGATATATACTATTACGTAATAACGCATATCGTCATATAGTATTACCATATAACGTATAACGTTATATATTGTTACGTTATAACGTATAACGATATATAGTATTACCATATAACGTATAATGTTATATAGTGTTACGTTATAACGTATAACGTTATGTAGCATTACCATATATCGTAAAACGATATATAGTGTTACGTTACAACGTATAACGATATATACTATTACGTAATAACGTATAACGTTATATTGTGTTACGTTATAACGTATAACGATATATACTATTACCATATAACGTATAACGTTATATAGTGTTACGTTATAACGTATAACGTTATATAGCATTACCATATAACGTAAAAGGATATATACTATTACGTAATATCGTATAACGTTATATAGAATTACCATATAACGTATAACGTTATATAGTGTTACGTTATAACGTATAACGATATATACTATTACGTAATAACTTATATCGTTATATAGTATTACCATATAACGTATAACGTCTTATATTGTTACGTTATAACGTATAACGATATATAGTATTACCATATAACGTAAAACGATATATACTATTATGTAATAACGTATATTGTTATATAGTATTACCATATAACGTATAACGTTATATAGTGATACGTTATATCGTATAACGTTATATAGTATTACCATATAAAGTATAACATTATATACTATTACGTAATAACGTATAACGATATATACTATTACGTAATAACGTATATCGTTATATAGTATTACCATATAACGTATAACGTTATATAGTGTTACGTTATAACGTATAACGATATATACTATTACGTAATAACGTATATCGTTATATAGTATTTCCATATAACGTATAACGTTATATATTGTTACGTTATAACGTATAACGATATATACTATTACCATATAACGTATAACGTTATATAATGTTACGTTATAACGTATAACGATATATACTATTACCATATAACGTATAACGTTATATACTGTTACGTTATAACGTATAACGTTATATAGCATTACCATATAACGAAAAACGATATATACTATTACGTAATAACGTATAACGTTATACAGAATTACCATATAACGTATTACGTTATATATTGTTAAGTTATAACATATAACGATATATAGTATTACCATATAACGTATAACGTTATATAGTGTTACGTTATAACGTATAACGTTATGTAGCATTACCATATATCGTAAGACGATATATAGTGTCACGTTATAACGTATAACGATATATACTATTACGTAATAACGTATAACGTTATATTGTGTTACGTTATAACGTATAACGATATATAGTATTACCATATATCGTATAACGTTATATAGTGTTACGGTATAACGTATAACGTTATATAGCATTACCATATAACGTAAAACGATATATACTATTACGTAATAACGTATAACGTTATATAGAATTACCATATAACGTATAACGTTATATAGAATTACCATATAACGTATAACGTTATATAGTGTTACGTTATAACGTATAACGATATATACTATTACGTAATAACGTATAACGTTATATTGTGTTACGTTATAACGTATAACGATATATAGTATTACCATATATCGTATAACGTTATATAGTGTTACGGTATAACGTATAACGTTATATAGCATTACCATATAACGTAAAACGATATATACTATTACGTAATAACGTATAACGTTATATAGAATTACCATATAACGTATAACGTTATATAGAATTACCATATAACGTATAACGTTATATAGTGTTACGTTATAACGTATAACGACATATACTATTACGTAATAACGTATATAGTTATATAGTATTACCATATAACGTATAACGTTATATATTGCTACGTTATAACGTATAACGATATATACTATTACCATATAACGTAAAACGATATATACTATTACGTAATAACGTATATTGTTATATAGTATTACCATATAACGTATAACGTTATATAGTGATACGTTATAACGTATAACGATATATACTATTACGTAATAACGTATATCGTTATATAGTATTTCCATATAACGTATAACGTTATATATTGTTACGTTATAACGTATAACGATATATAGTATTACCATATAACGTATAACGTTATATACTATTACGTAATAACGTATATTGTTATATAGTATTACCATATAACGTATAACGTTATATATTGCTACGTTATAACGTATAACGATATATACTATTACCATATAACGTAAAACGATATATACTATTACGTAATAACGTATATTGTTATATAGTATTACCATATAACGTATAACGTTATATAGTGATTCGTTATAACGTATAACGTTATATAGTGTTACGTTATAACGTATAACGTTATGTAGCATTACCATATATCGTAAAACGATATATAGTGTTACGTTACAACGTATAACGATATATACTATTACGTAATAACGCATATCGTTATATAGTATTACCATATAACGTATAACGTTATATATTGTTACGTTATAACGTATAACGATATATAGTATTACCATATAACGTATAACGTTATATAGTGTTACGTTATAACGTATAACGTTATATAGTGTTACGTTATAACGTATAACGTTATGTAGCATTACCATATATCGTAAAACGATATATAGTGTTACGTTACAACGTATAACGATATATACTATTACGTAATAACGTATAACGTTATATTGTGTTACGTTATAACATATAACGATATATACTATTACCATATAACGTATAACGTTATATAGTGTTACGTTATAACGTATAACGTTATATAGCATTACCATATAACGTAAAAGGATATATACTATTACGTAATATCGTATAACGTTATATAGAATTACCATATAACGTATAACGTTATATAGTGTTACGTTATAACGTATAACGATATATACTATTACGTAATAACGTATATCGTTATATAGTATTACCATATAACGTATAACGTTTTATATTGTTACGTTATAACGTATAACGATATATAGTATTACCATATAACGTATAACGTTATATAGTGTTACGTGATAACGTATAACATTATATAGCATTACCATATAACGTAAAACGATATATACTATTACGTAATAACGTATAACGTTATATAGAATTACCATATAACGTATAACGTTATATAGTGTTACGTGATAACGTATAACATTATATAGCATTACCATATAACGTAAAACGATATATACTATTACGTAATAACGTATAACGTTATATAGAATTACCATATAACGTATAACGTTATATAGTGTTACGTTATAACGTATAACGTTATATACTGTTACGGTATAACGTATAACGTTATATAGCATTACCATATATCGTAAAACGATATATAGTGTTACGTTATAACGTATAACGATATATACTATTACGTAATAACGTATATCGTTATATAGTGTTACAATATAACGTATAACGTTATATATTGTTACGTTATAACGTATAACGATATATACTATTACCATATAACGTATAACGCTATATACTGTTACGTTATAACGTATAACGTTATATAGCATTACCATATAACGTAAAACGATATATACTATTACGTAATAACGTATAACGTTATACAGAATTACCATATAACGTATAACGATATATACTATTACGTAATAACGCATATCGTTATATAGTATTACCATATAACGTATAACGTTATATATTGTTACGTTATAACGTATAACGATATATAGTATTACCATATAACGTATAACGTTATATAGTGTTACGTTATAACGTATAACGTTATATAGTGTTACGTTATAACGTATAACGTTATGTAGCATTACCATATATCGTAAAACGATATATAGTGTTACGTTACAACGTATAACGATATATACTATTACGTAATAACGTATAACGTTATATTGTGTTACGTTATAACATATAACGATATATACTATTACCATATAACGTATAACGTTATATAGTGTTACGTTATAACGTATAACGTTATATAGCATTACCATATAACGTAAAAGGATATATACTATTACGTAATATCGTATAACGTTATATAGAATTACCATATAACGTATAACGTTATATAGTGTTACGTTATAACGTATAACGATATATACTATTACGTAATAACGTATATCGTTATATAGTATTACCATATAACGTATAACGTTTTATATTGTTACGTTATAACGTATAACGATATATAGTATTACCATATAACGTATAACGTTATATAGTGTTACGTGATAACGTATAACATTATATAGCATTACCATATAACGTAAAACGATATATACTATTACGTAATAACGTATAACGTTATATAGAATTACCATATAACGTATAACGTTATATAGTGTTACGTGATAACGTATAACATTATATAGCATTACCATATAACGTAAAACGATATATACTATTACGTAATAACGTATAACGTTATATAGAATTACCATATAACGTATAACGTTATATAGTGTTACGTTATAACGTATAACGTTATATACTGTTACGGTATAACGTATAACGTTATATAGCATTACCATATATCGTAAAACGATATATAGTGTTACGTTATAACGTATAACGATATATACTATTACGTAATAACGTATATCGTTATATAGTGTTACAATATAACGTATAACGTTATATATTGTTACGTTATAACGTATAACGATATATACTATTACCATATAACGTATAACGCTATATACTGTTACGTTATAACGTATAACGTTATATAGCATTACCATATAACGTAAAACGATATATACTATTACGTAATAACGTATAACGTTATACAGAATTACCATATAACGTATAACGTTATATAGTGTTACGTTATAACGTATAACGATATATACTATTACGTAATAACGTATAACGTTATATAGAATTACCATATAACGTATAACGTTATATAGTGTTACGTTATAACGTATAACGTTATATACTGCTACGGTATAACGTATAACGTTATATAGCATTACCATATATCGTAAAACGATATATAGTGTTACGTTATAACGTATAACGATATATACTGTTACGTTATAACGTATATCGTTATATAGTATTACAATATAACGTATAACGTTATATATTGTTACGTTATAACGTATAATGATATATACTATTACCATATAACGTATAACGTTATATATTGTTACGTTATAACGTATAACGATATATATAATTACCATATAACGTATAACGCTATATACTGTTACGTTATAACGTATAACGTTATATAGCATTACCATATGACGTAAAACGATATATACTATTACGTAATAACGTATAACGTTATACAGAATTACCATATAACGTATAACGTTATATAGTGATACGTTATAACGTATAACGATATATACTATTACGTAATAACGTATATCGTTATATAGTATTTCCATATAACGTATAACGTTATATATTGTTACGTTATAACGTATAACGATATATAGTATTACCATATAACGTAAAACGATATATACTATTACGTAATAACGTATATTGTTATATAGTATTACCATATAACGTATAACGTTATATAGTGATACGTTATATCGTATAACGTTATATAGTATTACCATATAAAGTATAACATTATATACTATTACGTAATAACGTATAACGATATATACTATTACGTAATAACGTATATCGTTATATAGTATTACCATATAACGTATAACGTTATATAGTGTTACGTTATAACGTATAACGATATATACTATTACGTAATATCGTATATCGTTATATAGTATTTCCATATAACGTATAACGTTATATATTGTTACGTTATAACGTATAACGATATATACTATTACCATATAACGTATAACGTTATATATTGTTACGTTATAACGTATAACGATATATACTATTACCATATAACGTATAACGTTATATACTGTTACGTTATAACGTATAACGTTATATAGCATTACCATATAACGAAAAACGATATATACTATTACGTAATAACGTATAACGTTATATAGAATTACCATATAACGTATTACGTTATATATTGTTACGTTATAACATATAACGATATATAGTATTACCATATAACGTATAACGTTATATAGTGTTACGTTATAACGATTAACGTTATGTAGCATTACCATATATCGTAAGACGATATATAGTGTTACGTTATAACGTATAACGATATATACTATTACGTAATAACGTATAACGTTATATTGTGTTACGTTATAACGTATAACGATATATAGTATTACCATATATCGTATAACGTTATATAGTGTTACGGTATAACGTATAACGTTATATAGCATTACCATATAACGTAAAACGATATATAGTGTTACGTTATAACGTATAACGATATATACTATTACGTAATAACGTATAACGTTAAATAGTGTTACGTGATAACGTATAACGATATATACTATTACGTAATAACTTATATCGTTATATAGTATTACCATATAACGTATAACGTTTTATATTGTTACGTTATAACGTATAACGATATATAGTATTACCATATAACGTAAAACGATATATACTATTACGTAATAACGTATATTGTTATATAGTATTACCATATAACGTATAACGTTATATAGTGATACGTTATATCGTATAACGTTATATAGTATTACCATATAAAGTATAACAATATATACTATTACGTAATAACGTATAACGATATATACTATTACGTAATAACGTATATCGTTATATAGTATTACCATATAACGTATAACGTTATATAGTGTTACGTTATAACGTATAACGATATATACTATTACGTAATAACGTATATCGTTATATAGTATTTCCTTATAACGTATAACGTTATATATTGTTACGTTATAACGTATAACGATATATACTATTACCATATAACGTATAACGTTATATATTGTTACGTTATAACGTATAACGATATATACTATTACCATATAACGTATAACGTTATATACTGTTACGTTATAACGTATAACGTTATATAGCATTACCATATAACGAAAAACGATATATACTATTACGTAATAACGTATAACGTTATATAGAATTACCATATAACGTATTACGTTATATATTGTTACGTTATAACATATAACGATATATAGTATTACCATATAACGTATAACGTTATATAGTGTTACGTTATAACGTATAACGTTATGTAGCATTACCATATATCGTAAGACGATATATAGTGTCACGTTATAACGTATAACGATATATACTATTACGTAATAACGTATAACGTTATATTGTGTTACGTTATAACGTATAACGATATATAGTATTACCATATATCGTATAACGTTACATAGTGTTACGGTATAACGTATAACGTTATATAGCATTACCATATAACGTAAAACGATATATACTATTACGTAATAACGTATAACGTTATATAGAATTACCATATAACGTATAACGTTATATAGAATTACCATATAACGTATAACGTTATATAGTGTTACGTTATAACGTATAACGATATATACTATTACGTAATAACGTATATCGTTATATAGTATTACAATATAACGTATAACGTTATATATTGTTACGCTATAACGTATAATGATATATACTATTAACATATAACGTCTAACGTTATATATTGTTACGTTATAACGTATAACGATATATACTATTACCATATAACGTATAACGCTATATACTGTTACGTTATAACGTATAACGTTATATAGCATTACCATATAACGTAAAACGATATATACTATTACGTAATAACGTATAACGTTATACAGAATTACCATATAACGTATAACGTTATATAGTGTTACGTTATAACGTATAACGATATATACTATTACGTAATAACGTATAACGTTATATAGAATTACCATATAACGTATAACGTTATATAGTGTTACGTTATAACGTATAACGTTATATACTGTTACGGTATAACGTATAACGTTATATAGCATTACCATATATCGTAAAACGATATATAGTGTTACGTTATAACGTATAACGATATATACTATTACGTAATAACGTATATCGTTATATAGTATTACAATATAACGTATAACGTTATATATTGTTACGTTATAACGTATAACGATATATACTATTACCATATAACGTATAACGTTATATAGTGTTACGTTATAACGTATAACGTTATATAGCATTACCATATAACGAAAAACGATATATACTATTACGTAATAACGTATAACGTTATATAGAATTACCATATAACGTATTACGTTATATATTGTTACGTTATAACATATAACGATATATAGTATTACCATATAACGTATAACGTTATATAGTGTTACGTTATAACGTATAACGTTATGTAGCATTACCATATATCGTAAGACGATATATAGTGTTACGTTATAACGCATAACGATATATACTATTACGTAATAACGTATAACGTTATATTGTGTTACGTTATAACGTATAACGATATATAGTATTACCATATATCGTATAACGTTATATAGTGTTACGGTATAACGTATAACGTTATATAGCATTACCATATAACGTAAAACGATATATAGTGTTACGTTATAACGTATAACGATATATACTATTACGTAATAACGTATAACGTTAAATAGTGTTACGTGATAACGTATAACGATATATACTATTACGTAATAACTTATATCGTTATATAGTATTACCATATAACGTATAACGTTTTATATTGTTACGTTATAACGTATAACGATATATAGTATTACCATATAACGTAAAACGATATATACTATTACGTAATAACGTATATTGTTATATAGTATTACCATATAACGTATAACGTTATATAGTGATACGTTATATCGTATAACGTTATATAGTATTACCATATAAAGTATAACATTATATACTATTACGTAATAACGTATAACGATATATACTATTACGTAATAACGTATATCGTTATATAGTATTACCATATAACGTATAACGTTATATAGTGTTACGTTATAACGTATAACGATATATACTATTACGTAATAACGTATATCGTTATATAGTATTTCCATATAACGTATAACGTTATATATTGTTACGTTATAACGTATAACGATATATACTATTACCATATAACGTATAACGTTATATATTGTTACGTTATAACGTATAACGATATATACTATTACCATATAACGTATAACGTTATATACTGTTACGTTATAACGTATAACGTTATATAGCATTACCATATAACGAAAAACGATATATACTATTACGTAATAACGTATAACGTTATATAGAATTACCATATAACGTATTACGTTATATATTGTTACGTTATAACATATAACGATATATAGTATTACCATATAACGTATAACGTTATATAGTGTTACGATATAACGTATAACGTTATGTAGCATTACCATATATCGTAAGACGATATATAGTGTCACGTTATAAAGTATAACGATATATACTATTACGTAATAACGTATAACGTTATATTGTGTTACGTTATAACGTATAACGATATATAGTATTACCATATATCGTATAACGTTATATAGTGTTACGGTATAACGTATAACGTTATATAGCATTACCATATAACGTAAAACGATATATACTATTACGTAATAACGTATAACGTTATATAGAATTACCATATAACGTATAACGCTATATACTGTTACGTTATAACGTATAACGTTATACAGAATTACCATATAACGTATAACGTTATATAGTGTTACGTTATAACGTATAACGATATATACTATTACGTAATAACGTATAACGTTATATAGAATTACCATATAACGTATAACGTTATATAGTGTTACGTTATAACGTATAACGTTATATACTGTTACGGTATAACGTATAACGTTATATAGCATTACCATATATCGTAAAACGATATATAGTGTTACGTTATAACGTATAACGATATATACTATTACGTAATAACGTATATCGTTATATAGTATTACAATATAACGTATAACGTTATATATTGTTACGTTATAACGTATAGCGATATATACTATTACCATATAACGTATAACGTTATATAGTGTTACGTTATAACGTATAACGTTATATAGCATTACCATATAACGTAAAACGATATATACTATTACGTAATAACGTATAACGTTATATAGAATTACCATATAACGTATAACGTTATATAGTGTTAGGTTATAACGTATAACGTTGTATACTGTTGCGGTATAACGTATAACGTTATGTAGCATTACCATATATCGTAAAACGATATATAGTGTTACGTTATAACGTATAACAATATATACTATTACCATATAACGTATAACGTTATATAGTGTTACGTGATAACGTATAACATTATATAGCATTACCATATAACGTAAAACGATATATACTATTACGTAATAACGTATAACGTTATATAGAATTACCATATAACGTATAACGTTACATAGTGTTACGTTATAACGTATAACGTTATATACTGTTACGGTATAACGTATAACGTTATATAGCATTACCATATATCGTAAAACGATATATAGTGTTACGTTATAACGTATAACGATATATACTATTACGTAATAACGTATATCGTTATATAGTATTACAATATAACGTATAACGTTATATATTGTTACGTTATAACGTATAACGATATATACTATTACCATATAACGTATAACGTTATATATTGTTACGTTATAACGTATAACGATATATACTATTACCATATAACGTATAACGTTATATACTGTTACCTTATAACGTATAACGTTATATAGCATTACCATATAACGTAAAACGATATATACTATTACGTAATAACGTATAACGTTATACAGAATTACCATATAACGTATAACGTTATATAGTGTTACGTTATAACGTATAACGATATATACTATTACGTAATAACGTATATCGTTATATAGTATTACCATATAACGTATAACGTTATATATTGTTACGTTATAACGTATAACGATATATAATATTACCATATAACGTATAACGTTATATAGTGTTACGTTATAACGTATAACGTTATATAGCATTACCATATAACGTAAAACGATATATACTATTACGTAATATCGTATAACGATATATAGTGTTTCGTTATAACGTATAACGATATATACTATTACGTAATAACGTATATCGTTATATAGTATTACCATATAACGTATAACGTTATATATTGTTCCGTTATAACGTATAACGATATATAGTATTACCATATAACGTATAACGTTATATACTATTACGTAATAACGTATATTGTTATATAGTATTACCATATAACGTATAACGTTATATATTGTTACGTTATAACGTATAACGATATATACTATTACCATATAACGTAAAACGATATATACTATTACGTAATAACGTATATTGTTATATAGTATTACCATATAACGTATAACGTTATATAGTGTTACGTTATAACGTATAACGTTATGTAGCATTACCATATATCGTAAAACGATATATAGTGTTACGTTATAACGTATAACGATATATACTATTACGTAATAACGTATAACGTTATATTGTGTTACGTTATAACGTATAACGATATATAGTATTACCATATATCGTATAACGTTATATAGTGTTACGGTATAACGTATAACGTTATATAGCATTACCATATAACGTAAAACGATATATACTATTACGTAATAACGTATAACGTTATATAGAATTACCATATAACGTATAACGTTATATAGAATTACCATATAACGTATAACGTTATATAGTGTTACGTTATAACGTATAACGATATATACTATTACGTAATAACGTATATCGTTATATAGTATTACAATATAACGTATAACGTTATATATTGTTACGTTATAACGTATAATGATATATACTATTACCATATAACGTATAACGTTATATATTGTTACGTTATAACGTATAACGATATATACTATTACGTAATAACGTATATCGTTATATAGTATTACAATATAACGTATAACGTTATATATTGTTACGTTATAACTTATAACGATATATACTATTACCATATAACGTATAACGTTATATATTGTTACGTTATAACGTATAACGATATATACTATTACCATATAACGTATAACGTTATATACTGTTACGTTATAACGTATAACGTTATATAGCATTACCATATAACGTAAAACGATGTATACTATTACGTAATAACGTATAACGTTATACAGAATTACCATATAAGGTATAACGTTATATAGTGTTACGTTATAACGTATAACGATATATATTATTACGTAATAACGTATATCGTTATATAGTATTACCATATAACGTATAACGTTATATATTGTTACGTTATAACGTATAACGATATATACTATTACCATATAACGTATAACGTTATATAGTATTACGTTATAACGTATAACGCTATATAGCATTACCATATAACGTAAAACGATATATACTATTACGTAATAACGTATAACGTTATATAGCGTTACGTTATAACGTATATCGTTATATAGCATTACCACATAACGTAAAAAGATATATACTATTACGTAATAACGTATATTGTTATATAGCATTACCATATAACTTATAACGTTATATAATGATACGTTATAACGCATAACGTTATATAGTATTACCATATAAAGTATAACGTTATATATTGTTACGTTATAACGTATGACGATATATACTATTACGTAATAACGTATATCGTTATATAGTATTACCATATAACGTATAACGTTATATATTGTTACGATATAACGTATAACGATATATACTATTACCATATAACGTATAACGTTATATAGTGTTACGTTATAACGTATAACGTTATATACTGTTACGGTATAACGTATAACGTTATATAGCATTACCATATATCGTAAAACGATATATAGTGTTACGTTATAACGTATAACGATATATACTATTACGTAATAACGTATATCGTTATATAGTATTACAATATAACGTATAACGTTATATATTGTTACGTTATAACGTATAACGATATATACTATTACCATATAACGTATAACGTTATATAGTGTTACGTTATAACGTATAACGTTATATAGCATTACCATATAACGTAAAACGATATATACTATTACGTAATAACGTATAACGTTATATAGAATTACCATATAACGTATAACGTTATATAGTATTACGTTATAACGTATAACGATATATTCTATTACGTAATAACGCATATCGTTATGTAGTATTTCCATATAACGTATAACGTTATATACTGTTACGTTATAACGTATAACGATATATAGTATTACCATATAACGTAAAACGATATATACTATTACGTAATAACGTATATTGTTATATAGTATTACCATATAACGTATAACGTTATATAGTGATACGTTATAACGTATAACGATATATACTATTACGTAATAACGTATATCGTTATATAGTATTTCCATATAACGTATAACGTTATATATTGTTACGTTATAACGTATAACGATATATAGTATTACCATATAAAGTATAACATTATATACTATTACGTAATAACGTATAACGATATATACTATTACGTAATAACGTATATCGTTATATAGTATTACCATATAACGTATAACGTTATATAGTGTTACGTTATAACGTATAACGATATATACTATTACGTAATAACGTATATAGTTATATAGTATTACCATATAACGTATAACGTTATATATTGCTACGTTATAACGTATAACGATATATACTATTACCATATAACGTAAAACGATATATACTATTACGTAATAACGTATATTGTTATATAGTATTACCATATAACGTTTAACGTTATATAGTGATACGTTATAACGTATAACGATATATACTATTACGTAATAACGTATATCGTTATATAGTATTTCCATATAACGTATAACGTTATATATTGTTACGTTATAACGTATAACGATATATAGTATTACCATATAACGTATAACGTTATATACTATTACGTAATAACGTATATTGTTATATAGTATTACCATATAACGTATAACCTTATATATTGCTACGTTATAACGTATAACGATATATACTAATACCATATAACGTAAAACGATATATACTATTACGTAATAACGTATATTGTTATATAGTATTACCATATAACGTATAACGGTATATAGTGATACGTTATAACGTATAACGATATATACTATTACGTAATAACGTATATCGTTATATAGTATTTCCATATAACGTATAACGTTATATATTGTTACGTTATAACGTATAACGATATATAGTATTACCATATAACGTAAAACGATATATACTATTACGTAATAACGTATATTGTTATATAGTATTACCATATAACGTATAACGTTATATAGTGATACGTTATAACGTATAACGTTATATAGTATTACCATATAATGTATAACATTATATACTATTACGTAATAACGTATAACGATATATACTATTACGTAATATCGTATATCGTTATATAGTATTACCATATAACGTATAGCGCTATATATTGTTACGTTATAACGTATAACGATATATAGTATTACCATATAACGTATAACGTTATATAGTGTTACGTTATAACGTATAACGTTATGTAGCATTACCATATATCGTAAAACGATATATAGTGTTACGTTATAACGTATAACGATATATACTATTACGTAATAACGTATATCGTTATATAGCATTACCATATAACGTATAACGTTATATATTGTTACGTTATAACGTATAACGATGTCTAGTATTACCATATAACGTATAACGTTATATAGTGTTACGTTATAACGTATAACGTTATGTAGCATTACCATATATCGTAAAACGATATATAGTGTTACGTTATAACGTATAACGATATATACTATTACGTAATAACGTATAACATTAAATAGTGTTACGTGATAACGTATAACGATATATACTATTACGTAATAACGTATATCGTTATATAGCATTACCATATAACGTATAACGTTATATATTGTTACGTTATAACGTATAACGATGTCTAGTATTACCATATAACGTATAACGTTATATAGTGTTACGTTATAACGTATAACGATATATAGTATTACCATACAATGTATAACGTTATATACTGTTACTGTATAACGTATAACGTTATATAGCATTACCATATACTGTAAAACGATATATAGTGTTACGTTATAACGTATAACGATATATACTATTACGTAATAACGCATATCGTTATATAGTATTACCATATAACGTATAACGTTATATATTGTTACGTTATAACGTATAACGATATATAGTATTACCATATAACGTATAACGTTATATAGTGTTACGTTATAACGTATAACGTTATGTAGCATTACCATATATCGTAAAACGATATATAGTGTTACGTTACAACGTATAACGATATATACTATTACGTAATAACGTATAACGTTATATTGTGTTACGTTATAACGTATAACGATATATACTATTACCATATAACGTATAACGTTATATAGTGTTACGTTATAACGTATAACGTTATATAGCATTACCATATAACGTAAAAGGATATATACTATTACGTAATATCGTATAACGTTATATAGAATTACCATATAACGTATAACGTTATATAGTGTTACGTTATAACGTATAACGATATATACTATTACGTAATAACGTATATCGTTATATAGTATTACCATATAACGTATAACGTTTTATATTGTTACGTTATAACGTATAACGATATATAGTATTACCATATAACGTATAACGTTATATAGTGTTAGGTTATAACGTATAACGTTGTATACTGTTACGGTATAACGTATAACGTTATGTAGCATTACCATATATCGTAAAACGATATATAGTGTTACGTTATAACGTATAACAATATATACTATTACCATATAACGTATAACGTTATATAGTGTTACGTGATAACGTATAACATTATATAGCATTACCATATAACGTAAAACGATATATACTATTACGTAATAACGTATAACGTTATATAGAATTACCATATAACGTATAACGTTACATAGTGTTACGTTATAACGTATAACGTTATATACTGTTACGGTATAACGTATAACGTTATATAGCATTACCATATATCGTAAAACGATATATAGTGTTACGTTATAACGTATAACGATATATACTATTACGTAATAACGTATATCGTTATATAGTATTACAATATAACGTATAACGTTATATATTGTTACGTTATAACGTATAACGATATATACTATTACCATATAACGTATAACGTTATATATTGTTACGTTATAACGTATAACGATATATACTATTACCATATAACGTATAACGTTATATACTGTTACCTTATAACGTATAACGTTATATAGCATTACCATATAACGTAAAACGATATATACTATTACGTAATAACGTATAACGTTATACAGAATTACCATATAACGTATAACGTTATATAGTGTTACGTTATAACGTATAACGATATATACTATTACGTAATAACGTATATCGTTATATAGTATTACCATATAACGTATAACGTTATATATTGTTACGTTATAACGTATAACGATATATAATATTACCATATAACGTATAACGTTATATAGTGTTACGTTATAACGTATAACGTTATATAGCATTACCATATAACGTAAAACGATATATACTATTACGTAATAACGTATAACGATATATAGTGTTACGTTATAACGTATAACGATATATACTATTACGTAATAACGTATATCGTTATATAGTATTACCATATAACGTATAACGTTATATATTGTTACGTTATAACGTATAACGATATATAGTATTACCATATAACGTATAACGTTATATACTATTACGTAATAACGTATATTGTTATATAGTATTACCATATAACGTATAACGTTATATATTGTTACGTTATAACGTATAACGATATATACTATTACCATATAACGTAAAACGATATATACTATTACGTAATAACGTATATTGTTATATAGTATTACCATATAACGTATAACGTTATATAGTGTTACGTTATAACGTATAACGTTATGTAGCATTACCATATATCGTAAAACGATATATAGTGTTACGTTATAACGTATAACGATATATACTATTACGTAATAACGTATAACGTTATATTGTGTTACGTTATAACGTATAACGATATATAGTATTACCATATATCGTATAACGTTATATAGTGTTACGGTATAACGTATAACGTTATATAGCATTACCATATAACGTAAAACGATATATACTATTACGTAATAACGTATAACGTTATATAGAATTACCATATAACGTATAACGTTATATAGAATTACCATATAACGTATAACGTTATATAGAATTACCATATAACGTATAACGTTATATAGTGTTACGTTATAACGTATAACGATATATACTATTACGTAATAACGTATATCGTTATATAGTATTACAATATAACGTATAACGTTATATATTGTTACGTTATAACGTATAATGATATATACTATTACCATATAACGTATAACGTTATATATTGTTACGTTATAACGTATAACGATATATACTATTACGTAATAACGTATATCGTTATATAGTATTACCATATAACGTATAACGTTATATATTGTTACGTTATAACGTATAACGATATATACTATTACCATATAACGTATAACGTTATATAGTATTACGTTATAACGTATAACGCTATATAGCATTACCATATAACGTAAAACGATATATACTATTACGTAATAACGTATAACGTTATATAGCGTTACGTTATAACGTATATCGTTATATAGCATTACCACATAACGTAAAAAGATATATACTATTACGTAATAACGTATATTGTTATATAGCATTACCATATAACTTATAACGTTATATAATGATACGTTATAACGCATAACGTTATATAGTATTACCATATAAAGTATAACGTTATATATTGTTACGTTATAACGTATGACGATATATACTATTACGTAATAACGTATATCGTTATATAGTATTACCATATAACGTATAACGTTATATATTGTTACGATATAACGTATAACGATATATACTATTACCATATAACGTATAACGTTATATAGTGTTACGTTATAACGTATAACGTTATATACTGTTACGGTATAACGTATAACGTTATATAGCATTACCATATATCGTAAAACGATATATAGTGTTACGTTATAACGTATAACGATATATACTATTACGTAATAACGTATATCGTTATATAGTATTACAATATAACGTATAACGTTATATATTGTTACGTTATAACGTATAACGATATATACTATTACCATATAACGTATAACGTTATATAGTGTTACGTTATAACGTATAACGTTATATAGCATTACCATATAACGTAAAACGATATATACTATTACGTAATAACGTATAACGTTATATAGTGTTACGTTATAACGTATATCGTTATATAGCATTACCACATAACATAAAAAGATATATACTATTACGTAATAACGTATATTGTTATATAGCATTACCATATAACTTATAACGTTATATAATGATACGTTATAACGCATAACGTTATATAGTATTACCATATAAAGTATAACGTTATATATTGTTACGTTATAACGTATGACGATATATACTATTACGTAATAACGTATATCGTTATATAGTATTACCATATAACGTATAACGTTATATATTGTTACGATATAACCTATAACGATATATACTATTACCATATAACGTATAACGTTATATAGTGTTACGTTATAACGTATAACGTTATATAGAATTACCATATAACGTAAAACGATATATACTATTACGTAATAACGTATAACGTTATATAGAATTACCATATAACGTATAACGTTATATAGTATTACGTTATAACGTATAACGATATATTCTATTACGTAATAACGCATATCGTTATGTAGTATTTCCATATAACGTATAACGTTATATACTGTTACGTTATAACGTATAACGATATATAGTATTACCATATAACGTAAAACGATATATACTATTACGTAATAACGTATATTGTTATATAGTATTACCATATAACGTATAACGTTATATAGTGATACGTTATAACGTATAACGATATATACTATTACGTAATAACGTATATCGTTATATAGTATTTCCATATAACGTATAACGTTATATATTGTTACGTTATAACGTATAACGATATATAGTATTACCATATAAAGTATAACATTATATACTATTACGTAATAACGTATAACGATATATACTATTACGTAATAACGTATATCGTTATATAGTATTACCATATAACGTATAACGTTATATAGTGTTACGTTATAACGTATAACGATATATACTATTACGTAATAACGTATATAGTTATATAGTATTACCATATAACGTATAACGTTATATATTGCTACGTTATAACGTATAACGATATATACTATTACCATATAACGTAAAACGATATATACTATTACGTAATAACGTATATTGTTATATAGTATTACCATATAACGTATAACGTTATATAGTGATACGTTATAACGTATAACGATATATACTATTACGTAATAACGTATATCGTTATATAGTATTTCCATATAACGTATAACGTTATATATTGTTACGTTATAACGTATAACGATATATAGTATTACCATATAACGTATAACGTTATATACTATTACGTAATAACGTATATTGTTATATAGTATTACCATATAACGTATAACGTTATATATTGCTACGTTATAACGTATAACGATATATACTATTACCATATAACGTAAAACGATATATACTATTACGTAATAACGTATATTGTTATATAGTATTACCATATAACGTATAACGGTATATAGTGATACGTTATAACGTATAACGATATATACTATTACGTAATAACGTATATCGTTATATAGTATTTCCATATAACGTATAACGTTATATATTGTTACGTTATAACGTATAACGATATATAGTATTACCATATAACGTAAAACGATATATACTATTACGTAATAACGTATATTGTTATATAGTATTACCATATAACGTATAACGTTATATAGTGATACGTTATAACGTATAACGTTATATAGTATTACCATATAATGTATAACATTATATACTATTACGTAATAACGTATAACGATATATACTATTACGTAATATCGTATATCGTTATATAGTATTACCATATAACGTATAGCGCTATATATTGTTACGTTATAACGTATAACGATATATAGTATTACCATATAACGTATAACGTTATATAGTGTTACGTTATAACGTATAACGTTATGTAGCATTACCATATATCGTAAAACGATATATAGTGTTACGTTATAACGTATAACGATATATACTATTACGTAATAACGTATATCGTTATATAGCATTACCATATAACGTATAACGTTATATATTGTTACGTTATAACGTATAACGATGTCTAGTATTATCATATAACGTATAACGTTATATAGTGTTACGTTATAACGTATAACGTTATGTAGCATTACCATATATCGTAAAACGATATATAGTGTTACGTTATAACGTATAACGATATATACTATTACGTAATAACGTATAACATTAAATAGTGTTACGTGATAACGTATAACGATATATACTATTACGTAATAACGTATATCGTTATATAGCATTACCATATAACGTATAACGTTATATATTGTTACGTTATAACGTATAACGATGTCTAGTATTACCATATAACGTATAACGTTATATAGTGTTACGTTATAACGTATAACGATATATAGTATTACCATACAATGTATAACGTTATATACTGTTACTGTATAACGTATAACGTTATATAGCATTACCATATACTGTAAAACGATATATAGTGTTACGTTATAACGTATAACGATATATACTATTACGTAATAACGCATATCGTTATATAGTATTACCATATAACGTATAACGTTATATATTGTTACGTTATAACGTATAACGATATATAGTATTACCATATAACGTATAACGTTATATAGTGTTACGTTATAACGTATAACGTTATGTAGCATTACCATATATCGTAAAACGATATATAGTGTTACGTTACAACGTATAACGATATATACTATTACGTAATAACGTATAACGTTATATTGTGTTACGTTATAACGTATAACGATATATACTATTACCATATAACGTATAACGTTATATAGTGTTACGTTATAACGTATAACGTTATATAGCATTACCATATAACGTAAAAGGATATATACTATTACGTAATATCGTATAACGTTATATAGAATTACCATATAACGTATAACGTTATATAGTGTTACGTTATAACGTATAACGATATATACTATTACGTAATAACGTATATCGTTATATAGTATTACCATATAACGTATAACGTTTTATATTGTTACGTTATAACGTATAACGATATATAGTATTACCATATAACGTATAACGTTATATAGTGTTAGGTTATAACGTATAACGTTGTATACTGTTACGGTATAACGTATAACGTTATGTAGCATTACCATATATCGTAAAACGATATATAGTGTTACGTTATAACGTATAACAATATATACTATTACCATATAACGTATAACGTTATATAGTGTTACGTGATAACGTATAACATTATATAGCATTACCATATAACGTAAAACGATATATACTATTACGTAATAACGTATAACGTTATATAGAATTACCATATAACGTATAACGTTACATAGTGTTACGTTATAACGTATAACGTTATATACTGTTACGGTATAACGTATAACGTTATATAGCATTACCATATATCGTAAAACGATATATAGTGTTACGTTATAACGTATAACGATATATACTATTACGTAATAACGTATATCGTTATATAGTATTACAATATAACGTATAACGTTATATATTGTTACGTTATAACGTATAACGATATATACTATTACCATATAACGTATAACGTTATATATTGTTACGTTATAACGTATAACGATATATACTATTACCATATAACGTATAACGTTATATACTGTTACCTTATAACGTATAACGTTATATAGCATTACCATATAACGTAAAACGATATATACTATTACGTAATAACGTATAACGTTATATAGAATTACCATATAACGTATAACGTTATATAGTGTTACGTTATAACGTATAACGATATATTCTATTACGTAATAACGCATATCGTTATGTAGTATTTCCATATAACGTATAACGTTATATACTGTTACGTTATAACGTATAACGATATATAGTATTACCATATAACGTAAAACGATATATACTATTACGTAATAACGTATATTGTTATATAGTATTACCATATAACGTATAACGTTATATAGTGATACGTTATAACGTATAACGATATATACTATTACGTAATAACGTATATCGTTATATAGTATTACCATATAACGTATAACGTTATATATTGTTACGTTATAACGTATAACGATATATAGTATTACCATATAACGTATAACGTTATATAGTGTTACGTCATAACGTATAACGATATATACTATTACGTAATAACGTATATCGTTATATAGTATTTCCATATAACGTATAACGTTATATATTGTTACGTTATAACGTATAACGATATATAGTATTACCATATAACGTAAAACGATATATAGTATTACGTAATAACGTATATTGTTATATAGTATTACCATATAACGTATAACGTTATATAGTGATACGTTATATCGCATAACGTTATATAGTATTACCATATAAAGTATAACATTATATACTATTACGTAATAACGTATAACGATATATACTATTACGTAATAACGTATATCGTTATATAGTATTACCGTATAACGTATAACGTTATATAGTGTTACGTTATAACGTATAACGATATATACTATTACGTAATAACGTATATCGTTATATAGTATTTCCATATAACGTATAACGTTATATATTTTTACGTTATAACGTATAACGATATATACTATTAACATATAACGTATAACGTTATATATTGTTACGTTATAACGTATAACGATATATACTATTACCATATAACGTATAACGTTATATACTGTTACGTTATAACGTATAACGTTATATAGCATTACCATATAACGAAAAACGAAATATACTATTACGTAATAACGTATAACGTTATATAGAATTACCATATAACGTATTACGTTATATAATGTTACGTTATAACGTATAACGATATATAGTATTACCATATAACGTATAACGTTATATAGTGTTACGTTATAACGTATAACGTTATGTAGCATTACCATATATCGTAAAACGATATATAGTGTTACGTTATAACGTATAACGATATATACTATTACGTAATAACGTATAACGTTATATTGTGTTACGTTATAACGTATAACGATATATAGTATTACCATATATCGTATAACGTTATATAGTGTTACGTAATAACGTATAACGATATATAGTATTACCATATAACGAAAAACGAAATATACTATTACGTAATAACGTATAACGTTATATAGAATTACCATATAACGTATTATGTTATATATTGTTACGTTATAACGTATAACGATATATAGTATTACCATATAACGTATAACGTTATATATTGTTACGTTATAACGTATAACGATATATACTATTACCATATAACGCATAACGTTATATACTGTTACGTTATAACGTATAACGTTATATAGCATTACCATATAACGAAAAACGAAATATACTATTACGTAATAACGTATAACGTTATATAGAATTACCATATAACGTATAACGTTATATAGAATTACCATATAACGTATAACGTTATATAGTGTTACGTTATAACGTATAACGATATATACTATTACGTAATAACGTATATCGTTATATAGTATTACCATATAACGTATAACGTTTTATATTGTTACGTTATAACGTATAACGATAAATAGTATTACCATATAACGTATAACGTTATATAGTGTTACGTAATAACGTATAACGATATATACTATTACATAATAACGTATATCGTTATATAGTATTACCATATAACGTATAACGTTATATAGTGTTACGTTATAACGTATAACGATATATACTATTACGTAATAACGTATATCGTTATATAGTATTTCCATATAACGTATAACGTTATATATTGTTACGTTATAACGTATAACGATATATAGTATTACCATATAACGTAAAACGATATATACTATTACGTAATAACGTATATTGTTATATAGTATTACCATATAACGTATAACGTTATATAGTGATACGTTATAAGGTATAACGTTATATAGTATTACCATATAAAGTATAACATTATATACTATTACGTAATAACGTATAACGATATATACTATTACGTAATATCGTATATCGTTATATAGTATTACCATATAACGTATAGCGCTATATATTGTTACGTTATAACGTATAACGATATATAGTATTACCATATAACGTATAACGTTATATACTGTTACGGTATAACGTATAACGATATATACTATTACGTAATAACGTATAACGTTATATAGAATTACCATATAACGTATAACGTTATGTAGTGTTACGTTATATCGTATAACGATATATTCTATTACGTAATAACGCATATCGTTATGTAGTATTTCCATATAACGTATAACGTTATATACTGTTACATTATAACGTATAACGATGTATAGTATTACCATATAACGTAAAACGATATATACTATTACGTAATAACGTATATTGTTATATAGTATTACCATATAACGTATAACGTTATATAGTGATACGTTATAACGTATAACGATATATACTATTACGTAATAACGTATATCGTTATATAGTATTACCATATAACGTATAACGTTATATATTGTTACGTTATAACGTATAACGATATATAGTATTACCATATAACGTATAACGATATATAGTATTACCATATAACGTAAAACGATATATACTATTACGTAATAACGTATATTGTTATATAGTATTACCATATAACGTATAACGTTATATAGTGATACGTTATATCGTATAACGTTATATAGTATTACCATATAACGTATAACGTTATATAGTGTTACGTCATAACGTATAACGATATATACTATTACGTAATAACGCATATCGTTATATAGTATTTCCATATAACGTATAACGTTATATATTGTTACGTTATAACGTATAACGATATATAGTATTACCATATAACGTAAAACGATATATAGTATTACGTAATAACGTATATTGTTATATAGTGTTATAATATAACGTATAACGTTATATAGTGATACGTTATATCGCATAACGTTATATAGTATTACCATATAAAGTATAACATTATATACTATTACGTAATAACGTATAACGATATATACTATTACGTAATAACGTATATCGTTATATAGTATTACCATATAACGTATAACGTTATATAGTGTTACGTTATAACGTATAACGATATATACTATTACGTAATAACGTATATCGTTATATAGTATTTCCATATAACGTATAACGTTATATATTGTTACGTTATAACGTATAACGATATATACTATTACCATATAACGTATAACGTTATATATTGTTACGTTATAACGTATAACGATATATACTATTACCATATAACGTATAACGTTATATACTGTTACGTTATAACGTATAACGTTATATAGCATTACCATATAACGAAAAACGATATATACTATTACGTAATAACGTATAACGATATATAGAATTACCATATAACGTATTACGTTATATATTGTTACGTTATAACGTATAACGATATATAGTATTACCATATAACGTATAACGTTATATAGTGTTACGTTATAACGTATAACGTTATGTAGCATTACCATATATCGTAAAACGATATATAGTGTTACGTTATAACGTATAACGATATATACTATTACGTAATAACGTATAACGTTATATTGTGTTACGTTATAACGTATAACGATAAATAGTATTACCATATAACGTATAACGTTATATAGTGTTACGTAATAACGTATAACGATATATACTATTACATAATAACGTATATCGTTATATAGTATTACCATATAACGTATAACGTTATATAGTGTTACGTTATAACGTATAACGATATATACTATTACGTAATAACGTATATCGTTATATAGTATTTCCATATAACGTATAACGTTATATATTGTTACGTTATAACGTATAACGATATATAGTATTACCATATAACGTAAAACGATATATACTATTACGTAATAACGTATATTGTTATATAGTATTACCATATAACGTATAACGTTATATAGTGATACGTTATAACGTATAACGTTATATAGTATTACCATATAAAGTATAACATTATATACTATTACGTAATAACGTATAACGATATATACTATTACGTAATATCGTATATCGTTATATAGTATTACCATATAACGTATAGCGCTATATATTGTTACGTTATAACGTATAACGATATATAGTATTACCATATAACGTATAACGTTATATACTGTTACGGTATAACGTATAACGATATATACTATTACGTAATAACGTATAACGTTATATAGAATTACCATATAACGTATAACGTTATGTAGTGTTACGTTATATCGTATAACGATATATTCTATTACGTAATAACGCATATCGTTATGTAGTATTTCCATATAACGTATAACGTTATATACTGTTACGTTATAACGTATAACGATGTATAGTATTACCATATAACGTAAAACGATATATACTATTACGTAATAACGTATATTGTTATATAGTATTACCATATAACGTATAACGTTATATAGTGATACGTTATAACGTATAACGATATATACTATTACGTAATAACGTATATCGTTATATAGTATTACCATATAACGTATAACGTTATATATTGTTACGTTATAACGTATAACGATATATAGTATTACCATATAACGTAAAACGATATATACTATTACGTAATAACGTATATTGTTATATAGTATTACCATATAACGTATAACGTTATATAGTGATACGTTATATCGCATAACGTTATATAGTATTACCATATAAAGTATAACATTATATACTATTACGTAATAACGTATAACGATATATACTATTACGTAATAACGTATATCGTTATATAGTATTACCGTATAACGTATAACGTTATATAGTGTTACGTTATAACGTATAACGATATATACTATTACGTAATAACGTATATCGTTATATAGTATTTCCATATAACGTATAACGTTATATATTGTTACGTTATAACGTATAACGATATATACTATTACCATATAACGTATAACGTTATATATTGTTACGTTATAACGTATAACGATATATACTATTACCATATAACGTATAACGTTATATACTGTTACGTTATAACGTATAACGTTATATAGCATTACCATATAACGAAAAACGAAATATACTATTACGTAATAACGTATAACGTTATATAGAATTACCATATAACGTATTACGTTATATATTGTTACGTTATAACGTATAACGATATATAGTATTACCATATAACGTATAACGTTATATAGTGTTACGTTATAACGTATAACGTTATGTAGCATTACCATATATCGTAAAACGATATATAGTGTTACGTTATAACGTATAACGATATATACTATTACGTAATAACGTATAACGTTATATTGTGTTACGTTATAACGTATAACGATATATAGTATTACCATATATCGTATAACGTTATATAGTGTTACGGTATAACGTATAACGTTATATAGCATTACCATATAACGTAAAACGATATATACTATTACGTAATAACGTATAACGTTATATAGAATTACCATATAACGTATAACGTTATATAGAATTACCATATAACGTATAACGTTATATAGTGTTACGTTATAACGTATAACGATATATACTATTACGTAATAACGTATATCGTTATATAGTATTACCATATAACGTATAACGTTTTATATTGTTACGTTATAACGTATAACGATAAATAGTATTACCATATAACGTATAACGTTATATAGTGTTACGTAATAACGTATAACGATATATACTATTACATAATAACGTATATCGTTATATAGTATTACCATATAACGTATAACGTTATATAGTGTTACGTTATAACGTATAACGATATATACTATTACGTAATAACGTATATCGTTATATAGTATTTCCATATAACGTATAACGTTATATATTGTTACGTTATAACGTATAACGATATATAGTATTACCATATAACGTAAAACGATATATACTATTACGTAATAACGTATATTGTTATATAGTATTACCATATAACGTATAACGTTATATAGTGATACGTTATAAGGTATAACGTTATATAGTATTACCATATAAAGTATAACATTATATACTATTACGTAATAACGTATAACGATATATACTATTACGTAATATCGTATATCGTTATATAGTATTACCATATAACGTATAGCGCTATATATTGTTACGTTATAACGTATAACGATATATAGTATTACCATATAACGTATAACGTTATATACTGTTACGGTATAACGTATAACGATATATACTATTACGTAATAACGTATAACGTTATATAGAATTACCATATAACGTATAACGTTATGTAGTGTTACGTTATATCGTATAACGATATATTCTATTACGTAATAACGCATATCGTTATGTAGTATTTCCATATAACGTATAACGTTATATACTGTTACATTATAACGTATAACGATGTATAGTATTACCATATAACGTAAAACGATATATACTATTACGTAATAACGTATATTGTTATATAGTATTACCATATAACGTATAACGTTATATAGTGATACGTTATAACGTATAACGATATATACTATTACGTAATAACGTATATCGTTATATAGTATTACCATATAACGTATAACGTTATATATTGTTACGTTATAACGTATAACGATATATAGTATTACCATATAACGTATAACGATATATAGTATTACCATATAACGTAAAACGATATATACTATTACGTAATAACGTATATTGTTATATAGTATTACCATATAACGTATAACGTTATATAGTGATACGTTATATCGTATAACGTTATATAGTATTACCATATAAAGTATAACATTATATACTATTACGTAATAACGTATAACGGTATATACTATTACGTAATAACGTATATCGTTATATAGTATTACCATATAACGTATAACGTTATATAGTGTTACGTTATAACGTATAACGATATGTACTATTACGTAATAACGTATATTGTTATATAGTATTACCATATAACGTATAACGTTATATAGTGATACGTTATATCGTATAACGTTATATAGTATTACCATATAACGTATAACGTTATATAGTGTTACGTCATAACGTATAACGATATATACTATTACGTAATAACGTATATCGTTATATAGTATTTCCATATAACGTATAACGTTATATATTGTTACGTTATAACGTATAACGATATATAGTATTACCATATAACGTAAAACGATATATAGTATTACGTAATAACGTATATTGTTATATAGTATTACCATATAACGTATAACGTTATATAGTGATACGTTATATCGCATAACGTTATATAGTATTACCATATAAAGTATAACATTATATACTATTACGTAATAACGTATAACGATATATACTATTACGTAATAACGTATATCGTTATATAGTATTACCATATAACGTATAACGTTATATAGTGTTACGTTATAACGTATAACGACATATACTATTACGTAATAACGTATATCGTTATATAGTATTTCCATATAACGTATAACGTTATATATTGTTACGTTATAACGTATAACGATATATACTATTACCATATAACGTATAACGTTATATATTGTTACGTTATAACGTATAACGATATATACTATTACCATATAACGTATAACGTTATATACTGTTACGTTATAACGTATAACGTTATATAGCATTACCATATAACGAAAAACGATATATACTATTACGTAATAACGTATAACGTTATATAGAATTACCATATAACGTATTACGTTATATATTGTTACGTTATAACGTATAACGATATATAGTATTACCATATAACGTATAACGTTATATAGTGTTACGTAATAACGTATAACGATATATACTATTACATAATAACGTATATCGTTATATAGTATTACCATATAACGTATAACGTTATATAGTGTTACGTTATAACGTATAACCATATATACTATTACGTAATAACGTATATCGTTATATAGTATTTCCATATAACGTATAACGTTATATATTGTTACGTTATAACGTATAACGATATATAGTATTACCATATAACGTAAAACGATATATACTATTACGTAATAACGTATATAGTTATATAGTATTACCATATAACGTATAACGTTATATAGTGATACGTTATATCGCATAACGTTATATAGTATTACCATATAAAGTATAACATTATATACTATTACGTAATAACGTATAACGATATATACTATTACGTAATAACGTATATCGTTATATAGTATTACCGTATAACGTATAACGTTATATAGTGTTACGTTATAACGTATAACGATATATACTATTACGTAATAACGTATATCGTTATATAGAATTACCATATAACGTATTACGTTATATATTGTTACGTTATAACGTATAACGATATATAGTATTACCATATAACGTATAACGTTATATAGTGTTACGTTATAACGTATAACGTTATGTAGCATTACCATATATCGTAAAACGATATATAGTGTTACGTTATAACGTATAACGATATATACTATTACGTAATAACGTATAACGTTATATTGTGTTACGTTATAACGTATAACGATATATAGTATTACCATATATCGTATAACGTTATATAGTGTTACGGTATAACGTATAACGTTATATAGCATTACCATATAACGTAAAACGATATATACTATTACGTAATAACGTATAACGTTATATAGAATTACCATATAACGTATAACGTTATATAGAATTACCATATAACGTATAACGTTATATAGTGTTACGTTATAACGTATAACGATATATACTATTACGTAATAACGTATATCGTTATATAGTATTACCATATAACGTATAACGTTTTATATTGTTACGTTATAACGTATAACGATAAATAGTATTACCATATAACGTATAACGTTATATAGTGTTACGTAATAACGTATAACGATATATACTATTACATAATAACGTATATCGTTATATAGTATTACCATATAACGTATAACGTTATATAGTGTTACGTTATAACGTATAACGATATATACTATTACGTAATAACGTATATCGTTATATAGTATTTCCATATAACGTATAACGTTATATATTGTTACGTTATAACGTATAACGATATATAGTATTACCATATAACGTAAAACGATATATACTATTACGTAATAACGTATATTGTTATATAGTATTACCATATAACGTATAACGTTATATAGTGATACGTTATAAGGTATAACGTTATATAGTATTACCATATAAAGTATAACATTATATACTATTACGTAATAACGTATAACGATATATACTATTACGTAATATCGTATATCGTTATATAGTATTACCATATAACGTATAGCGCTATATACTGTTACGTTATAACGTATAACGTTATATAGCATTACCATATAACGTAAAACGATATATACTATTACGTAATATCGTATATCGTTATATAGTATTACCATATAACGTATAGCGCTATATACTGTTACGTTATAACGTATAACGATAAATAGTATTACCATATAACGTATAACGTTATATATTGTTACGTTATAACGTATAACGATATATACTATTACCATATAACGTATAACGTTATATACTGTTACGTTATAACGTATAACGTTATATAGCATTACCATATAACGTAAAACGATATATACTATTACGTAATAACGTATAACGTTATACAGAATTACCATATAAGGTATAACGTTATATAGTGTTACGTTATAACGTATAACGATATATATTATTACGTAATAACGTATATAGTTATATAGTATTACCATATAACGTATAACGTTATATATTGTTACGTTATAACGTATAACGATATATACTATTACCATATAACGTATAACGTTATATAGTGTTACGTTATAACGTATAACGTTACATAGCATTACCATATAACGTAAAACGATATATACTATTACGTAATAACGTATAACGTTATATAGCGTTACGTTATAACGTATATCGTTATATAGCATTACCACATAACGTAAAAAGATATATACTATTACGTAATAACGTATATTGTTATATAGCATTACCATATAACTTATAACGTTATATAATGATACGTTATAACGTATAACGTTATATAGTATTACCATATAAAGTATAACGTTATACATTGTTACGTTATAACGTATAACGATATATATACTATTACGTAATAACGTATATCGTTATATAGTATTACCATATAACGTATAACGTTATATATTGTTACGATATAACGTATAACGATATATACTATTACCATATAACGTATAACGTTATATAGTGTTACGTTATAACGTATAACGATATATACTATTACGCAATGACGTATAACGTTATATAGAATTACCATATAACGTATAACGTTATATAGTGTTACGTTATAACGTATAACGATATATTCTATTACGTAATAACGCATATCGTTATGTAGTATTTCCATATAACGTATAACGTTATATACTGTTACGTTATAACGTATAACGATATATAGTATTACCATATAACGTAAAACGATATATACTATTACGTAATAACGTATATTGTTATATAGTATTACCATATAACGTATAACGTTATATAGTGATACGTTATAACGTATAACGATATATACTATTACGTAATAACGTATATCGTTATATAGTATTACCATATAACGTATAACGTTATATATTGTTACGTTATAACGTATAACGATGTATAGTATTACCATATAACGTAAAACGATATATACTATTACGTAATAACGTATATTGTTATATAGTATTACCATATAACGTATAACGTTATATAGTGATACGTTATAAGGTATAACGTTATATAGCATTACCATATAACGAAAAACGAAATATACTATTACGTAATAACGTATAACGTTATATAGAATTACCATATAACGTATTACGTTATATATTGTTACGTTATAACGTATAACGATATATAGTATTACCATATAACGTATAACGTTATATAGTGTTACGTTATAACGTATAACGTTATGTAGCATTACCATATATCGTAAAACGATATATAGTGTTACGTTATAACGTATAACGATATATACTATTACGTAATAACGTATAACGCTATATTGTGTTACGTTATAACGTAAAACGATATATAGTATTACCATATATCGTATAACGTTATATAGTGTTACGGTATAACGTATAACGTTATATAGCATTACCATATAACGTAAAACGATATATACTATTACGTAATAACGCATAACGTTATATAGAATTACCATATAACGTATAACGTTATATAGAATTACCATATAACGTATAACGTTATATAGTGTTACGTTATAACGTATAACGATATATACTATTACGTAATAACGTATATCGTTATATAGAATTACCATATAACGTATTACGTTATATATTGTTACGTTATAACGTATAACGATATATAGTATTACCATATAACGTATAACGTTATATAGTGTTACGTTATAACGTATAACGTTATGTAGCATTACCATATATCGTAAAACGATATATAGTGTTACGTTATAACGTATAACGATATATACTATTACGTAATAACGTATAACGCTATATTGTGTTACGTTATAACGTATAACGATATATAGTATTACCATATATCGTATAACGTTATATAGTGTTACGGTATAAACGTATAACGTTATATAGCATTACCATATAACGTAAAACGATATATACTATTACGTAATAACGTATAACGCTATATTGTGTTACGTTATAACGTATAACGATATATAGAATTACCATATAACGTATAACGTTATATAGTGTTACGTTATAACGTATAACGATATATTCTATTACGTAATAACGCATATCGTTATGTAGTATTTCCATATAACGTATAACGTTATATATTGTTACGTTATAACGTATAATGATATATACTATTACCATATAACGTATAACGTTATATATTGTTACGTTATAACGTATAACGATATATACTATTACGTAATAACGTATATCGTTATATAGTATTACAATATAACGTATAACGTTATATACTGTTACGTTATAACGTATAACGTTATATAGCATTACCATATAACGTAAAACGATATATACTATTACGTAATAACGTATAACGTTATACAGAATTACCATATAAGGTATAACGTTATATAGTGTTACGTTATAACGTATAACGATATATATTATTACGTAATAACGTATATCGTTATATAGTATTACCATATAACGTATAACGTTATATATTGTTACGTTATAACGTATAACGATATATACTATTACCATATAACGTATAACGTTATATAGTGTTACGTTATAACGTATAACGTTACATAGCATTACCATATAACGTAAAACGATATATACTATTACGTAATAACGTATAACGTTATATAGCGTTACGTTATAACGTATATCGTTATATAGCATTACCACATAACGTAAAAAGATATATACTATTACGTAATAACGTATATTGTTATATAGCATTACCATAAAACTTATAACGTTATATAATGATACGTTATAACGTATAACGTTATATAGATTACCATATAAAGTATAACGTTATACATTGTTACGTTATAACGTATAACGATATATATACTATTACGTAATAACGTATATCGTTATATAGTATTACCATATAACGTATAACGTTATATATTGTTACGATATAACGTATAACGATATATACTATTACCATATAACGTATAACGTTATATAGTGTTACGTTATAACGTATAACGATATATACTATTACGTAATGACGTATAACGTTATATAGAATTACCATATAACGTATAACGTTATATAGTGTTACGTTATAACGTATAACGATATATTCTATTACGTAATAACGCATATCGTTATGTAGTATTTCCATATAACGTATAACGTTATATACTGTTACGTTATAACGTATAACGATATATAGTATTACCATATAACGTAAAACGATATATACTATTACGTAATAACGTATATTGTTATATAGTATTACCATATAACGTATAACGTTATATAGTGATACGTTATAAGGTATAACGTTATATAGCATTACCATATAACGAAAAACGAAATATACTATTACGTAATAACGTATAACGTTATATAGAATTACCATATAACGTATTACGTTATATATTGTTACGTTATAACGTATAACGATATATAGTATTACCATATAACGTATAACGTTATATAGTGTTACGTTATAACGTATAACGTTATGTAGCATTACCATATATCGTAAAACGATATATAGTGTTACGTTATAACGTATAACGATATATACTATTACGTAATAACGTATAACGTTATATTGTGTTACGTTATAACGTATAACGATATATAGTATTACCATATATCGTATAACGTTATAAAGTGTTACGGTATAACGTATAACGTTATATAGCATTACCATATAACGTAAAACGATATATACTATTACGTAATAACGTATAACGTTATATAGAATTACCATATAACTTATAACGTTATATAGAATTACCATATAACGTATAACGTTATATAGTGTTACGTTATAACGTATAACGATATATACTGTTACGTAATAACGTATATCGTTATATAGTATTACCATATAACGTATAACGTTTTATATTGTTACGTTATAACGTATAACGATAAATAGTATTACCATATAACGTATAACGTTATATAGTGTTACGTAATAACGTATAACGATATATACTATTACATAATAACGTATCTCGTTATATAGTATTACCATATAACGTATAACGTTATATAGTGTTACGTTATAACGTATAACGATATATACTATTACGTAATAACGTATATCGTTATATAGTATTTCCATATAACGTATAACGTTATATATTGTTACGTTATAACGTATAACGATATATAGTATTACCATATAACGTAAAACGATATATACTATTACGTAATAACGTATATTGTTATATAGTATTACCATATAACGTATAACGTTATATAGTGATACGTTATAAGGTATAACGTTATATAGTATTACCATATAAAGTATAACATTATATACTATTACGTAATAACGTATAACGATATATACTATTACGTAATATCGTATATCGTTATATAGTATTACCATATAACGTATAGCGCTATATATTGTTACGTTATAACGTATAACGATATATAGTATTACCATATAACGTATAACGTTATATAGTGTTACGTTATAACGTATAACGATATATACTATTACGTAATAACGCATATCGTTATGTAGTATTTCCTTATAACGTATAACGTTATATACTGTTACGTTATAACGTATAACGATGTATAGTATTACCATATAACGTAAAACGATATATACTATTACGTAATAACGTATATTGTTATATAGTATTACCATATAACGTATAACGTTATATAGTGATACGTTATAACGTATAACGATATATACTATACGTAATAACGTATATCGTTATATAGTATTACCATATAACGTATAACGTTATATATTGTTACGTTATAACGTATAACGATATATAGTATTACCATATAACGTATAACGATATATAGTATTACCATATAACGTAAAACGATATATACTATTACGTAATAACGTATATTGTTATGTAGTATTACCATATAACGTATAACGTTATATAGTGATACGTTATATCGTATAACGTTATATAGTATTACCATATAAAGTATAACATTATATACTATTACGTAATAACGTATAACGATATATACTATTACGTAATAACGTATATCGTTATATAGTATTACCATATAACGTATAACGTTATATAGTGTTACGTTATAACGTATAACGATATGTACTATTACGTAATAACGTATATTGTTATATAGTATTACCATATAACGTATAACGTTATATAGTGATACGTTATATCGTATAACGTTATATAGTATTACCATATAACGTATAACGTTATATAGTGTTACGTCATAACGTATAACGAATATACTATTACGTAATAACGTATATCGTTATATAGTATTTCCATATAACGTATAACGTTATATATTGTTACGTTATAACGTATAACGATATATAGTATTACCATATAACGTAAAACGATATATAGTATTACGTAATAACGTATATTGTTATATAGTATCACCATATAACGTATAACGTTATATAGTGATACGTTATATCGCATAACGTTATATAGTATTACCATATAAAGTATAACATTATATACTATTACGTAATAACGTATAACGATATATACTATTACGTAATAACGTATATCGTTATATAGTATTACCATATAACGTATAACGTTATATAGTGTTACGTTATAACGTATAACGATATATACTATTACGTTAATAACGTATATCGTTATATAGTATTTCCATATAACGTATAACGTTATATATTGTTACGTTATAACGTATAACGATATATACTATTACCATATAACGTATAACGTTATATATTGTTACGTTATAACGTATAACGATATATACTATTACCATATAACGTATAACGTTATATACTGTTACGTTATAACGTATAACGTTATATAGCATTACCATATAACTAAAAACGATATATACTATTACGTAATAACGTAATAACGTTATATAGAATTACCATATAACGTATTACGTTATATATTGTTACGTTATAACGTATAACGATATATAGTATTACCATATAACGTATAACGTTATATAGTGTTACGTTATAACGTATAACGTTATGTAGCATTACCATATATCGTAAAACGATATATAGTGTTACGTTATAACGTATAACGATATATACTATTACGTAATAACGTATAACGTTATATTGTGTTACGTTATAACGTATAACGATATATAGTATTACCATATATCGTATAACGTTATATAGTGTAACGGTATAACGTATAACGTTATATAGCATTACCATATAACGTAAAACGATATATACTATTACGTAATAACGTATAACGTTATATAGCGTTACGTTATAACGTATATCGTTATATAGCATTACCACATAACGTAAAAAGATATATACTATTACGTAATAACGTATATTGTTATATAGCATTACCATATAACTTATAACGTTATATAGTGATACGTTATAACGTATAACGTTATATAGTATTACCATATAAAGTATAACGTTATACATTGTTACGTTATAACGTATAACGATATATATACTATTACGTAATAACGTATATCGTTATATAGTATTACCATA